>NW_017728947.1:1399326-1485256 GCF_001723895.1 Crocodylus porosus | reverse complement strand
AAATTGGATGCTTATCTTGCTGGGATCCTATGACCCCAGCTGACTTCCTGCCCTTTGGGCAGGGGGCTGGACTCGATGATCTCCCGAAGTCCCTTTCAGCCCTGATGTCTATGAAATCTATGAAACTATGGCAAAGGAAATTCAAATTGGCAATCAGGAAGAATGTTCTCCCTGTAAGCGGGTTAAGCATTAGAACAGGCTACCTAGAGAGATTGTGAAATCTCCATTCTTGGAAATTTTCAAGAGCATCTGTCCCAGCCACCAGCAGAGGGTTTGGGATTGAGAGAGTGGTCAGGGGTAGAAAGGTAAGAAAGGTTTATTGGCTTAACAAACACATGACTATGCATAGTAACAAAACAACAAGGACAGATGATAATTCATGTTGGCAACTTATCGGCAGTCCCCTCTGATGCCTGATGTATGACAAGTTTCTCTTCTGCAAAGCTCAGCAAAGTCACGTGTCCCCGATCAGTGCTGTCGGAAGGGTACTGGGAAAGACCCTGGTATTCAGTCCTCAGGCTCCTTGAGATCCACGGGCTTGCCGAAACCAGGTCAGCAGCTAACTCTAAATCAGTAGCTTCTTTCACAGAGCTGCATCTCCTTTCTAAATGATTTCCAGATGTGCTAGCCAATTCATAACTTCTGAGCTATGCTGGTAACTTACAGCCATCCAGATTCTCCCATTATAATTATTCTTAGGACTGACCAATAGCAGTACAAGCCTTGCATTCTTCTGATAAGGTTAATTTTTACTACGCCATAGGGCCCACTACTTCTACAAGGCTTTGTTAAATTTACTAGGCCTTACTACATACAAGGTCTCACTAATGTTTGACTTTAATTAGGCTCTTAACAACAACATATAGCTTAATATCTGAACAAATGACAGAAAAAACGGTCTAATTTTCACAGTGTTTAGCAAGTACCTTAGACACAATTTTCAGCTGTCACAAGCCTCAAGTCCATGATGATCCTGCCTTGACCAGAGGACTGGACCAGATGACCTCATGAGGTCCCTTCCAGCTCTGTGATCCTATGAAATAGCATGATTCTGTTTTGCCTGTTTTGTAGATATTTGAACTTACTGAACTTGGCATTCAGAAAGAGCACAAAAATACCACAGGGAAAACAACTCTGAGTTAATGAAGTTTGTTTTGCATCTGAATAATGCCTAAACTTATCTTTTCTTCCACCAGCAATCCATATAAGAATTGAGGTGGTTTTGTGATGAAATATGCATTTATTTATATTTGATGTAGGCAATGTATATTCATTTTGTGGGCAATGCAATATTTATGCTGTCCTTAATTATTTATATCCATAATTTTAAGAGCTAGGGTATGTTTTAAATAATGTGATAGGTGACCACACTATCACCTGTGAACCCGACCAGCTTTTGAAATTAAATATGATGGTTTTGGAATGCTAAAGCCATGAGTGGCCTATACTCCCAGTGAGTTTGTAAGAGCCCCAAATCTGAAAGGTACTGAAGTACCAAATGTCTGTTGAAACAAATGGTGTTTAGGCATCTAAATAGGCTTTTGGTGCCTAAATAATATTGAGAATTTGAGCATCAGTGCCCATGTGGACACAGCCTGCTATAGGAAGACGTCCTACATCAATATGGTATGTGTTTAAGCAGTTTTTATTTTTGAAGTTTTGCTGGATAACTTTGTTTTCTGTATATTTTCTGTTTTTATTGACATATTTCACATAAGGAAATTCTTTTGAAAAATCACCTTAATTCTTGATAACTGAAGTGGAAACATGGCTAAGGATGGTGTTACACATTCAACTCACCACTTACTAAGTGCAGTTAAAACTCAAGCAGACATGTGTTCAAGCAGTTTAGCATGTTAAATGCCCTCTAAGCATCTCAAAGTTGTTCCCTTTCACGTGAGGATTACCTTCTTAATGCATACTAATGTTAATATATACTAATATAACTTACTAGATACTAATATATATATATGTATATACTTATATATTAACTATATATGTATTAGTATGTATTAAGTTATTATATAACTATATATCTATATATATAATTAACTATTATAATTTAATAGGTACTAATATAACTTTAGTAGATAACTTTAATAGATGCATACTAACTTTAATAAATCACAACATTCCAGTGATTTAGAACTGTTTTAAGTGATGAGGCCCTCATACTCTTAACTGCTGATGTTAAATGAGGCCCCTGATACACATTACGTTTAACATATGATTAACAGGTTAGCTGTGCCTTAAATAGTAGTAACCTGACCACTCATTCAAGTCAATTTAAGGTGTGATAGTAAAGTAGATGAGTCACAGAGCTATTCCATATTTAGTGTGTAACACTTTTGTGGCTCATTTTTATCATGCCTTAAATTAAATGTGTGGCCAGTTGTGGCTGGCCCATGACAGATCCCAAGCTGAGTGTCAGGATCCAGCATAGAGCAGCCCCAGAGTCCAAGACAACTAAAGAAGTAAAACCCCTATGTGCCCTTCATTTGGGTAGCACATGTGGTTTTAATGGTCAGTGTGCTTGGGGGTGAGTTAAAACCCAATGTGTTGCTCAGCTGGGATTTTAAAGGTCCCAATGCATGGTGACCCCAGGATCTGGCTGCCTAATCCCAGAGTCCCCATGTACCAGGACCTATAAAACCATGTATGCTGCCCAGCTGAAGGGCACACAGGGTTTTTACATGTCCAGCTGTGTCATGGGCCAGCCCCAACTGGCCACATGTTCAATTTAAGGCATGTTATAAATTATCATGGTCCTGGGCTCCACCTGCACTAACAAGTAAAGAACAATAGGTATCTAATGCTCAAGCCCAAAATTGCATGTCCTGCCATGCAAGTGTTGCAGGCAGGAGGCATGATTGTTGGGATCATGGTTAAGATCCTGTTGCACCTTAAACACCTTAAACTGAACATCTGATAGCTAACCCTGAGTGTACTGGTTGCCTACTGAAGTAATGCTAACAACTTAATATGGAATTAACAAGAAAATTAGAATTTATGTCTAAAGCAGAGAACTGTGAGTTTTCTTCTCTTCCCACCTTTATCATAGGCTATCTATGTGTACTTGGACAGGTTGCCTAGCATCTTTATACGTTCTATTCCTCACCAATAAAATAAGAATGATGCTACTACTATGCTCCCCAAGTATAAACTCATTAATATTCAGAAAGTTTTAAATATTTGCATGGACACGTACTAAAAAAGAGGAAATTTTTAATTTTTGTGGATGAGAGGAATATTTTTGTCAGCTCTTACCTAAAAGGAAAGATCTGTGCCTACTTTTATTGAGGCTACTTATAAAATTCATGGGCATGAATAAATGTCTGCAATAGGAAATTGATGAGTAACAATATATATTTTTTTATTTTAAGGAAAGCATTCATGGTAATAAATAAAATACGAGTCATTCTCCTGTGGGGATGGAATTCAGTCTGTAAGAAAGTGACTGGTACTTCATTCTGGTCAATATATCTTCAGTAGGAGTCACTGCTCAATGCAAACTTTTCTGTACAATAAGCACAGAGGTAACTTCAAATCTAATGGAATATGATTTGTGCCATTAAACTAGGTTCTAAGGGAAGCTTGGTCTTCAGGGGGCAGTTCATAAATGGAAAAGAGATAACCCTCATTTCTCTCTATTAGTCCATCATAGGATCTGTGGCGGGCCAGTAGAGGGCGCTCCTGCATTGAGCTGCCCACCTCCCTGCGCCAGATCACCTTCCAGGCTCCGAATGCCTCCCTAGGGGCGCCTTACGTCCGACTGACCCCCTTCCTGGAGCACACTCGCTAGCCTGGGGGTAACATAGCTGCCACCACCCCGAGAATGGACTCACTCTCGGCCCTGCGTCCTCAGGGAAACACGGGCCTAAAGTCCTATGGGTACTTGACCCAGTACAGGCACTTGGGGCACTTCCCCAAGTCTGGGGGCAAAAGTAAAGTCTCCCTTAGTCGAAGACCTAAGGGGTCTCTTAGGCATAATTTAGACCCACTCCTCAATATGTCTCCCACACCGGTCACAAAGGAGAACTTTATTGATTACAGGGGTAGGGTGAAAATAGGGTACAAGATTGAGCAATATCCTAGAAATCCTAAAGAGCAAACATTCTGGCTGAGGTAGCTTTTTGATCACGCATCTGAGTTACTGCCGGCTAGATATCTAATCAGATCTCGAGTAGCTTACTCACAAGCATCTTCCAAAGGCAAGTGAAGTTTCCCTTTGGAGGCAGGCCGTTTCTAGCTCGTGAGTTTGGGGGAGAGAGCCAGTTTCAGATGGTAAAGCTCCTCTGAGTCCCCTGCAGTCCCCTCCTCCTCCTGGGCAGTCCTAACTTATATAGCCCCTGTGACCTCATTCACCTGGTCCAGTGGAGGTCAGCTCTGGTTGGCTGTCCACCAACCAATTTGAAATACATCACCAGTTGCCAGGCAGACTCCAGCCCACCAGGTAGATGCCCCTCACCCAGGTAGCTGATGCAAGTCATGTAGGCAGAGGGAACAGGTTTCCCCCTCCCTCAGGAATGCAGCCAGCTCAAGTTACCTAAAGAGATAGGCTGAGGTGTGATTCCTCTGCTGGGCCCATCTTAATCACATTGTCACAGGGCAGAGATTTTGGGGAGAAACCAAGGTGACTTTCTGCCGTAGGATCACACTGTACTTCTGCAAGATTCCTGTTCCTTTTAACAACAGTCTACCTGTTCACTTCTCAGGTGTGTTTCCCCCTTAAATCTCCCCTTCCATAATGCTGTCCTAAGTACCCTGTAAGGTTTTTATAGTTTCTTTTTCACCAGCTGTTGTCCTACTGAGAAGTCTGCTTCCCAGTTGTTCACTCTTCTGTACCCTGTGTGATAGGTAGAAAGGGTCAAAGAAACACTTGGCGGGGCACTTAGGACCACCAAATGAGGATAGCACAGATACCTGTCTTCACTAAGATTTATTTTAACTCAAGAACTCACCTTTTGCGGGGGGGGGGTTTATAATGAAGACATATTTTGCTAGATGTCTGTTCTCTTCATTTAGCCTCTTCCTTCTATGATGCACCTAATCTGCATAATGTACAATTTCAACCTCAAAGAGCCTTCTGTCTTGCATAGCCTTCCCTGTGTGTCAGCTGGAGGATACCTTGTCATGTAATTTTTCCTATGAAATTATAAGAATGGGAGAAACTTTTTCTGGTCGGATTCTCCAAATAAGACATAAAGGTGCTCTGTCCCCCTTTCCATCTAGAGACCAAAAGTAGTTGCTTTTTAATTTTTTTTTTGCCCAGCTCTTTGCCTCCAGCCTATCTGAAAAGACGAGGAGGTCGACGTCATCCAGTTGAGTTCCTTACAAGTCCAATCTTCCCTTTATTTTAAATTATCTTTCCATAGAATAATCAAGAGGACAGCTTTTCACCACAACTCTTCCTTCCACTCCTGCTAGAGAAGAGAACCAAGAAGCTATCTCCCGGTGTCTGATTCTTTTTCTGACTTGAATAGAAGTTGACTAAGAAAGCTGTCAAGGAGAAGGATAACTTATCTTCAGTGAAAAAACAGCTCTTACCTAGAGAATTAAATAGGGCTTAAACAGTGTTAAATACAGAATTTAGTAGACTTTTAGTGTTTCTGTATATTTCCACTACTCTTCTTCAGAAGGCATTTCATTCACTATAGAATTCTGTTGCAGGACTTCTCATGCTTTTAAAGTTGATGCGTTATAATACTTCCCTTTGAAAATTTGTAAGCAGAAGTAGGTGAAATTATATGTGCAGCAGTATGTCAAATAGCTAATTGAAATTTTCAAGATTTTTTATGAGAAAAAAGAACATGTAAAATAACTATAATTTATTGGGCAGGTGAGCTTAATCTGTTGATGGCAAAAAGTGTTCTACACAGGACTGATAAGGAATGGTTGATACTTTACTGTTTTTGTCATCTTTGTAAAGAAACTTCCTGAAAAGAGCAAGCCAAAAATGGATTGAAAATTTCTACTCCTTCCTTCACTAAATCTAGCAACCCCAGGTTCAGAGACAGCAATCTATAAATTCCAGATTCATGTCACAGAGTAGATGTTTGTTGTCAGATCACTCTAGTGATACAGTTCATATTATTCAGAGCGGATCCCCTTTTGTTTCCCTTTCTACCTAACTTTAAAACCAACTGCCTGGCAGTGACAGCAGGGTTTCTAGTCAGTCTGAGACAGTCAATTGACTACGTGGCAAATTATCATCTCCACAATTCCTGATAATCTGTCTCCACTCCACAGGTGTTAACGACCTTGATGTTCTGCTATTCAAACTACCCTTTCTCTGCAATCTTCTCTGTTAGCCACTTCTAGAACGTCTCTCTTTTATTTGACAGCCCTGTGGACTGTTTTTAGCCCTAGCTTAAAACTGTAACTCATTTGTGTTAATATTAACTCAGGTGTGGACGTGACTGGCAGCGAAGTATTGCAGGTACTTTAAAGATGCTCAAGGGTAGATTTTGTTTTATGAATCTGAATAGGTAATATACATTTAACTGTAACAACTACAAGACTAATGACATGATATCTTTTGACTACTTTGGTTTAGTTTGTTGTGTTAAATATATATAATCTAGCAAATGAGTGCACATCCCAATAATTATATTTGTTTTTGCTTTGATCTTTAACTGGATAATACAGCGGTAGCCCCTAGCATATTAGTAAAGCATCTAGTTTCTCTTCAACTGGAGAAAAATGTGTTGCATTATATGTGATGGTGTGGCACATCATCTGCACTGTCCCCCTTTTCAGAATCCTAGATCCACTCATGATACTTTTAGCTGAATAGCAGCTTGTTGATAATCTTACCTTCTAATTTACCAAGAAAAATACCTTACATTTAATAGTTATGCTCCTACATGTGCAGATTTGTTTTCTGTTGATTCCTCTATTTCCTGTATTGATATCTGGAAGAAGGGGATAATATTCTAGGTTTCTTCCTTCCACTGTGGATTTACCTGTGTCCTGATGAAAGCTTCTGCCTTGCCCTGCCTGAAGAGAACAGTCATAATCTGTTACTGGGAAAAAGGTCCACCTTTATTTGAGCTCAGTTGGAAAAAAGGATTTTAGCTAAGTCTGCCAGGCAAAACAAATTATTTGAAGGCCTCAGCAAGTAAAGAGTGCTGATAGTTCAGGAAAAAGTGACTGCTCTTAACTGAGCAGTTGATTTTAATAACCAAATCCATGAGAACAATCTCATTTCAATATGAAAGAGGAACTGATGGGACAACGGGTATGTAACGTAGCATCATTCTATCTGCACCACACAGCAGTTATGGTTGCAGCTTATGTAGATAGTCTTGAGATAACTCTAATTTAGCTAGCTCATATACTGCTATCAAAGCTTGTAGCAACTAGGGCACAAGCCCTCCCTGAGATTCTGGATATCTACTCACATGCTGAAACCTATGTTATGGTGTCATCGCATCTATCAATATCTAATCTACCAAAATGAAAGCTAGCCTGAGCTACACAAGCTGCAAAACACACCTTTGACTCCAGAGTAGAGATCACCTTATACTTTATTTTTGCATGTCCCTTAATAATGTTGCTTACCCTACCAACATTATGAAGGTACTAGTATTTCTCTCCAGGAATATTCTTGCTCTCAGAATGCTGTTGCTTTGTGAAGCAATGAAACTCTAAGCACCTTTTGTAATCTTTTTTTTTCCTGCTGCTATCCATCCTTGTTATAGACTTGTTCATGTATGCGCGATTTTCAGTACATTACTCTCATTGAGTGAAGCTGCCCTGAGATGTCTTGGAGAAGTGCATCCAGGCATAATGTTACAAAACAGCAGGTTTTCCTCAGTTGAAAAAGTGGAAAAATGCTCCCACAAACTTTACAAGTGTGCAGCATCAGAGGAGCCATTTGACTCAGGCTGAATGGTCAGAGGTGTATCTCTCTTGAATTTTGGAAGCATGGGGATTTAGACATTTGGTCACTTCATAGTGATAAGTAAAAACATTATTTTTAATGTGGTGACTGCTTTATTCATGTGTATTAAACCAATATTTTCAGGCCTGTTACCGGACTTACTGTTAGGCTAGGTAGTAGCAGTGAATTCATAAATGCTTGAACAAGAATAGTCTGTTATCTGAAGAGAGCATTTATTGAGCACAGCAATTTGCAACTTCAAGCACATGACAAAGAACAGCAGAAAAACTTCACCTAAGCTAAAACACAGGCCAGTAAGACACAGTGACAGCACATGTAACTTAGTCTAACTAAAATGCAACACAATAAGCCAAAAAGATAAAAGAAACCCTTGAGGTTTTACATAATCCCAGGGACAGAGTGTCTCCTTACTGTCAGGTATTCAGAAAGGCTTTATGGGGGATTCTCAGGTGATGTGGAAGAGATCCCAGAGGCCTCATCTCTGCTGGGTGTTTATAGGCAAATCTGCACCCCCTTCTCCCCCTTGGGTGCCTTGACCATAGCATGCTTTTCACATCCCTCACATATAGCATGGGTTCAGTGGCTTTGTCTTTTAGGTATTCCAGTCTCTGGCCTCTTACAGTTTCTGCTTTAACTTGTAAATGTAGTTCAGTGCTTTCTTTGGTCACACCAGCCTAGACAGTGTGGGTCTCTCTCCTGCTTTCTTGGGCCGGTCTCCAACACACACATGTGATGATGGTGCCAGGTCTTTGTCAATAGGCCCCACTAGAGATCGGGGCCTTACTGAGTGCATACAAACATTAGCTAGACCTGACCTATGATCACATGGTTTAAACAGAGCAGCATGTACAAGTGTTCACAATGCTGGGAGCTATGCAGGGAACCCAATGTAAGTAACTTGTGGGGAGGAACAGGTGGGATCAAGGGAGGGCTAGTGGGTCTGCAGAGGGGGTTAGTGGGTCTTGCGGGTGGGATCGGTGGATCTGCAGAGTGAAGGGGTTAGGGGTGCTAAAAATGGCCCAGAGTCAGCAGGGTAGGAAGAACACAGCTGAGGAGCTGAAGTGTGTGAGCTTTCCCAGCCCCCAGGGCTACCCTCTGAACCTGTGCAAATATTTCCTGGATCAGGTTAACCCATGCTCAGTCTAAGTTAATCAACCTCCTTAGGTGAGCGATCTCAAATTGGGCCTGCCATTTTTGACTGGATTCAAACCCCCTGAATACCTGAGCAGCTAAGTATTTAAATCAACCAAATCCTAGTTATCTCAATCTAAACATAATGCCTGAACATGTCCATTGTGTTGGACACTGTATATACATAAAACAGTTATTATCCTAAAGAATTTATAAACTAAGTAGACAAGAAAGACAAATGTGTGTTTTGTATGGAAGGATAGCATACAAGTAGAGAGACTTCCAAGCACAATTTCCATGTGAGCTTAGTTTGATTTTTTTTTTTGGCATGGGGTTTGTTAAAAAGAGACTAGCTAGAGGAAAGGCCAAATCTGGGGGAGAGAGACTTGGGTGAGAAGTGCAAAACATGGGGATAATAGGCATTTGTGTGATAGGATGCGTGCTCGCTCTACCTCTTTTTCCACCATAAAAGGAAAGGGAAGTTCAAAATGCCACCTGTAGAAAGCAGTTTGCCCTTCTGTGTCCATAGATGCATGGCAGTTAGCTGCTTCTGTCGGCTACATTTGCACCCCTCAAGTGACTCCACTTTGGAGTTCTTTCCTTAAACTCACAAGGCTGGGGTAGTAATGGTTTCTTGAGACCTTTTGCCTGCATGGAATTGTGGTCCTGTAACTATTGTGCTGTTATAGGACTAAAGGATATGATTTTCTGCAGTGCTGCATGATTTGTAGTTGTTATGCATTTCATTGAGATGCTGCATAAAGTACTTGAGTATTGGTGTTGAAAGTGTCATTTGAGTAATCAAGGTTTTGGTTTCTGTTTTTCAAAGTCTTCAATATTTTCTTAAGAAAAATGCTCAGGTGCATCTTTCAGACACTGTTTGGTTTCTAAATGTTTCAATTAGGAATGCTTCCTATTTTGGCAGTCTGAACACTATGCACGCTGGTTTCAAATCAGTCAATTGTAAATCATGTTATACTTGCCATTTTATTTTGACACTTGTGTTTTTCTTTCTGGGTTGCCATTGCAGTAACTTGGTGCTGTTCTCTCACTCCCACCCCTGCCACCTCTTTTTTTTAGCAAAGCAATTGAGCTTTCTAAATCATGCCCGAATCAAGCATTTAGCATGGTCCTGTGAGAATCAACAGTGGTCTTAGGTTTTAATGATTACAGCTCATGTGTCTGATATAATTTAGTGAAATGTCTTGCCACATTGGCTATGTCCAGATGAGCGTGGATGTTTGGTTCCCCAGGGACAAGGAGCAGTGGTGCACCTTGCACTGCTGCTCCTTGTCCCCAGGGAACACCTGTGCCACATGCGCTTGGGCTTACAGCAAGTTATCCCAAGGGCAGTACGGGTGGCTGGGGCCAACACTGAGCTGGCCCCAGAAGCCTTACCTGGAGTCCTGGGGGCCTCTTGGGGCTGCAGCTGTGGTGATCCTGCCAGGCAGAGCCTGGCTGGCAGCCACAGCACGGCTTTGGGCAGCCTGGTTCCACTTAGCATCACGTGCTGCCCACGCATGTGCCCCACTCACCCACCCCTGTACCTCATTGGTGCAGTTGGGTATATCCTGGAAGGTAAGGGCTGGCTCCAACACAGGTTCAGGGGTCCCAGGGGTGGGGGGGGAGCTGCACTGTGTCCCATTTTTTTCTGTGGGTTTTTTGACCCCTGGATATCCAGGAGTCAAAAAAAACCCACCAAAAAAAAAAAAAGCAGAGCAGTGGACAAGTGCACCCTTGGAGCACGTAGAACACCTCAATGTGCAGTATGTTGTGTTGCAGATGTGTTTGCAGTACCACGTACTGCACAGCTGTGCTCGTCTGGACGTGCCCATTGTATATAAAAAGACTACTTGATTTTTTTCAGGCACAATAAACAATTTTTAATAGGGCTTGCCATGATCTTTATGAAGGTGGAAGTTTAATACTCTTCTTATCATCAAGGATTCTAGCACTAGCATTGCATCTGCTTTAGTTTGCATTAAAAATTAGCAGGGGTTCTTGAGTTGCAATACTATGATGATGTTAATGTGGACACATGTTATAAGTCCTGTACAGATGTATATCTTTTTATTACTTTAAATTCTTCAGGCTGTTTTGCAAACTAATACTGTGTGAATACCCATAATTCTCTTGAATTTGTTCACTCTTTCTCCCCTGTGGGCAGTGACTCAGACTTTAGGGAGCACATAGATCTCGGATGATTATTTTCTGGGAGACAGTCATAGAAAAGTAATTTTTTGTTAAATTCCATATGCCATTTTCGTAAGGATGACATGCTGCAGTTCACTGAGGCTTCTTCTAAACCCAAGTGCCGTAAATTAATCAGAAATATGAACAAATTAACGTTCAGCAGTATTCCTTTTAATAAGTCTTTACACTGTTGCCCTGTAGCCTGGTGTATAATTAGCTAAAACAGCGGCTGTCACCCTCTCATCTATAACTACCACAGAACAAAAGTAAACATTAACTACACTGTAGCCTTTAGAAACAATTGATCCTCTACAGTATTTCCTTACCCCTCTGAAATCGTATTTAAATTGTGCCACAGTTTTAGCAGGTCTCGTATTTTCTCTTTCAAGGTCCTTCTTTGTACTTGACCTAGCTTTTAAACTGTTGAGTTTTTTTCACAAATCACTTCTTTCACTTAGCCCACATGCCTCACCGAGAATGTCAGCACATTAATGTCACTCCCTGATACCTCTTTTCATGTATTTGAAGTTCTGTAAGTAAACTGAAGAATTTTACATTCAGTGTATAACAAATGTCTCTTGGGCCACTTTGAGATTTTGGGCATCATCTGGAGCAAATCCTGGGATACTGGTTACCCCTTACTACTATTTTTCCCCAGTGGAACAAGTGTAATTTTTTCCCCCTAATCCAACTGAATGCTGTACATGCCATTAAAAATGCTGAACTGGCACTAGGATTTTAACTGAATGACCAGGAATTGAAATTTTTTTCTCATTTGTTTATTAGAGATCTGCCCTGTTTCACCATTAGGAACCATGTGTTTGTAATGGCTAATCAAAACAAGCTATAAGACTTTACAGCCAGCATCTCAAATATTTTAGTGTAGTTGTTAGTCCATATCATACTTAACAGGTGCTATATGTGCCTTCAAAATCTCAAAGCTATTGTAGGACGTATAGCTGGAAGTTTTAGCAGGTCTGTGTTGATCTTTTGTTAACATTGAGAGAGTCTATATTTAAAATCTAAACTCAAGTATAACTGTAATCTCAATAACTGGTTCCATTTTTCTTCAAACAGTTACATTTTCAATACACCCTTAATCAGAAAGGCAAGTAGTAAAGTTGCTAAACTCCAGTTTTTTTTCTTTTACTGACAGTTTCTTTAATGTTCTCTGAAGAGAGGGTGGTGATGATGGCATTTATCAGAATGGCTTAACTTTCATGATTCATCCACTTTATCCAACACCTTGTTTTACATTTGAATTTGGTTTTGAATTTTAAGGGAGTAACTGATAAAATGGGTATAGAGAAATGATAGCTGTACAAAGATGTATATATGTAATGTATTTGAATGTGAATGTAACTATACTTAACGTAATGTTTTCCATTTAAAAAAATCTCATAATAATTTTTTCTGCAAGTAACAAAATATTTTTAACTATCAGAGCAATATTTACAAACAGCAAGGAGGATTAACACTCCCAGAAACAAGACACAATTAGATTTAAATTATGCAAAGATTCTGATCTCTTGATGGACTTTCTTTACATTATAAAATTGCAGGTTTTGCACAAAATGTACTTCAGTATATATATAACTAAGATGACTTTTCAAGGTTATATTATGGAGCCTGCAAAATACATTGTATTTTTCTGGTGTTATGCTAAATGGCCAGGTAACTTAACAAAAAATAGTTTAGAGTTAGACTTATTTTACAAAAGGGGAACCTAGACGCACAGCAAATGAGTTGCCTAAGATCACACAGAAGGGAGTCAGTGACAGATAATCTATAGAACTTCTGAATCCTGATGCTGTCCTTTGCTCCTAACACTGGGTCACATTGCCTTTTCCTTTATGACATTTAATATTGCTTTCAGAATTAGCAGACATCTAACTCAGCCCTGTAAAATGACTGTAATTTTTTTTGCAATTCTAGCAAACAGCCTGCTCATTAACCTTTCTTATGGGAATGAAAAAGCTATTTTACTCTCCTATCCCTACATATCTGTGCTGGGGGGTGAGGTTGGGGAGTTCAGTAGAATTTTTTAAGTCTGACTTGAATCTGTCCCAGAGGAGAAGGAAAGCAGTGTTGTTCTTATAGTTTGATATATATATGAACATACAAATATTTCTTTATCAGTATTGATAGGTTAGTGATGGCCACATTCATTATCAGTTTCATTATTTTCCTTTTTAACATTCCTAGATTTTCCATGTCAATCCTTACTCTTTTACCTAGGCCATCTTTACTTAAATTATCCTTTGTCCCTGCCTTCTTATAATTTTTCAATCTTTCTGCTTTATCCTTTCCTGATCTCCCTCTCTTCCTCTTCTGCCTTTCCTAATCTCCTCTTCTGATCTCCGTGATCTCTCGCTCTGCTTGATTACAAGATAGTAATCCCTCTGGGATTAGTGAATATATGATGACTCTATGTACTATGTTAGTTTCCAGAGGGCACATTTTCTCAGAATGAATTCATTATAATACACAAAATAATTATTCCACAGTAATAACTCAGTGTTTCCTAACACATGCTTATCTCCTAATGGTCCTCTTTCTAAAGTTCATCCAAATGATTTTTGGAGTAGAAATAGTAATTTCAGTAGGCGATAGGAGTTTCAACACAAGGTTATTTGATCTTAATAGGTCACAAAAATATTTTTAGAATTAGAAAACTTATTACTGGCTTGGCTTAAGGCAGTTTTTTATCTGCTAACCAGAGAATTGCTTTTTATGGAGTATTGTAAAATACAACTAAGGCTCCAAGACATATAGACTTCCTTTATTTTTTTAAAAACTATCACTGGGAACAGAAGAGATGCAGGGATTGGACTTGCTGGTGACTGTTTTGCTTGTGTATTTTTCTAAACTTGTGACTTAATTGTTGGTGTGGAAGATGCCAAATATATACCTTTAATCTACTATGTGAACTCTATAATCATCCATTGCATGAATGGATGATTATAGAGTTCACATAGTAGACACACAACTGAAGTCTAAATTCAGCAAAATACTTAGGTATGTACTTAAAGTTAAGCTAGTACTTAAATCCCCCCAAACTGGAGTCTATTTGCATGGCAAAGTTGATAGCTAACCAAACCAAATGATGTCCACAGGTGAGAGACTATATTATTATAGAACTCTCCCAGCCTGGAGGGTGGCATTTGTAGATAAATAATGAATCAGAAATCTTTGAATCCAACTTTGTATGTTAACACTTCTTCTTGCACTTGAGTTCTATAGATCGATTCTGATATACATGACATCTAAAATTATAGCAAACTGTTTGAAAGTGCCCCTTACATTTGTAAATGAATTTAAAAGCTTTGATAATTTTGAAAGTATTTAAGGTCAAAACGAAGGCTGAAAATAAGCTCAGGCCTGTCGTTGTGCTTCCTAAATAGTGTTGTAGAGCCTGTTGTATAAAATTATATGTGCAACTACCATTAATTTTCAAAATCTTATCTTTTCTCTAATTTCACTGTGATACAGATACATTTGACTAGTCTAGTTTGTTTTGCAGAATGAAGTACACTAATCTGTGGCCACTTTTTGGAGTTGGGCTGGGAATCTTGTTTGCATCTCTTCGCTGTAGTTTCATAGCAGAATGAAGCTTCTGATTCAAGTGGTTATTGTACTAGTTAGAGAGAGACTAGATTTGATGTTATAGCTTAAAGTGTATTGAATTAATAGTGGACTATTCAGTAGGTGGTTGAAAATGTCATCTTTTTGTCACTGCAGAAATTAGGGATGGTGAAAGTACACCATGTAAGAAATATAAAAGTCAAGATATTATTGTAGTTGGCTCTTAATGAGAGGGTGAACTGAAAGACTGTTTTGTATATGGGAATTTGGTTATAGTAAATTTGGGAGGGAGCAATCACAATATGAAAGAATTCATGATCCGAAGGTGGGGAAAGCATGAGGTCAGCAGAACTAAGACAGTGGATTTAAAAAAAGGTGGATTGCTGCTGACTGAAGGAGAGACTCGGCATGGTGCAGACTGAAAGATAAAGGTAACCAGGAGGGCTGGGAGCAAGGGTACAATATTGGAAGCCCAACAAAAAACTATTCTGACATGATGGAAGCACAAAGGAATGGCAAAAAACCAACATGGCTGCATAAGGAACTTCTAAGGTACCTCAAGTAAAATGTGAAGATGGGCCACGTCATAAAGGGAAATAGCAAAAGTTTTCAGAGGCAAAATCAAGGAAGTAAAGGTAAAAAATGAGCTTCATTTGGCAGGAGAAATGAAAAATGACAACAAGAGTTTCTATAAATATGTTTGCCAGAAAAGAAAGACTAAGAAACCTGTGGGTCCACTGTTAAATAGCCAGGGCAAACTTTTAGCAGAAGATGCAAAAAAGGTAGAGGTGATCAACAGCTATTTTGTCTCAGTCTTTACAAGAAAATTATGCTGCAATCATGTGAGCTAATAAGTATTATTTGGAAAAGGAAGGGAGCAAGCTGAGGGATCAGTAACAAAAGAAACAGAGTTGTGATGGGTCTGAATGAATTAAAGTCAGCAGTGCCTGATGAACTTCACCTCAGGGCACTGAAGGCACTGGCAGAGATCTCAGACCCCTTGGCATTAAGATTTACCAAGTCTTGGAGACAGACAAGGTAGAAAAGATTATTGGAAAAATGTCAACATAGTTCCCTTTAAAAAAAGGGAAAAAAGGAAGTCCCAGGGGACTGTAAACAGGTCAGCCTCACCTTGTTTCCTGGGAAGTTACTGGAGCATATCATAAGGGAGTTCACTTGTAGTTAAATGGAAAAGAAAAGGTTGAACATAAGCAGCCAGCATGGATTCATTATGAAGAAATCATGAAGCAAATTGATGTCCTCCTACAAGATAATTACTTTGGGGAATATGGGGAATGGTGCTGATACAGTGTTTCTGGACATCAGCAGGGCTTTTGACAAAGTCCCACATGACACTCTCATAAATAAATTGGAGAAAGGCAGGCTAGACAAAACTATTATAAGGTAGATAAACAATTGGCTCAATAGCCACAAGGAAAGGGTAATTATAAATGGATCCATGTCAGTATGACTAGAGGCTTCAAGTGAAGTCCTACAGGAGTCGATTCTGGACCTGGCGCTTTTCAGCCTGTTTATTCTTGATTTGGATGCTAGAATTGAGAATTTCCTGAGCAAATTTGCTGATGACATGAACCTGGGAAGAACTGTAAGCACACTTGAGGACAGGGGCACAATTCAGAAGGATCTTGATAGATTGGAAAGCTGGGCTGGAGCTAACAGGATGAAATTCAGTGATGATAAATGCAAGGTGCACTCAGGAAGAATCATCAAAAACACAAATAGAAAATGGATCACAACTTCCTGGATAGTAGCACTATGGAGAAGGATGTAGGCGTCTTGGTGGATCACAGAAAGGGGATGTGATAGCAGTCCTCATATATCTGATGGGCTTCCATAAAGAAGTGGGAGTACACCTTCTCTCTCCTACCGCAGAGAGCAGGACATGGACCAATGGCTTGAAATGGCAGCAAAGTAGGTTTAGATTGAATATCAGGAAAAACAAAACTTAATTGTTAGAAAACTGAGACACTCTAATAGGCTGCTTAGGGAAGTTGTGGAATCTCTGTCATTTGGAGGTGTTCAAGAAGAGGTTGGATAAACATTGGTCAGGGATAATCTAGGAGTAGCTGTGCCGGGAGTGCCCTGTAAAGAGCAACAGAAGCCCAGAATTCCCTTCCCTGCTCCCCCTTGCCTTTCCCTCCCCTCCTCCCCACATACAGATTTCTGGATGATAATGAGAAGGGGTCTGCAACCTGAAGCAGGTAGATATTGAAGAGGACTCAATAGCAGGAGAGTCAAGCAGAGCTCCACAATCTGGCTTAGTTATGAAAAACAATTAAAGGAACTGGGACAGGACTTACGGAGGGTTTACAGAAAGGAGAGTTTTGGCTGTCCAGTAAGAGGGTGTAATATATGGAGTTATGCTTGCTGGCCCCAGGTTGCAGAGCAAAATGGCAGGTGTTTGCTATTTCCCATGGTTCTAGGCTTTCCTATTTGCCACATGGGGCCAGGAAGGAATTTTTTATTTGTTATGCATGTTGGGGATAGGGTTTTTTTTCCTGGGTGTTAGCTGTAGCCAAAGCTGGGTATTTTGACTGGGTTGTGACCGTGCTCTTACTGGGACTAAAATCCAGCGGTTCCTGGCTAGAGGGTCTTGCCCCTCCGCTCAGGGTTAGACTGATCACCATAGTCAGGGTCAGAAAGTAATTTTACATCATGGATAGATTGCTAGGGACTGTGGGCAGTTTTGCTTCCCTCTGTAGCAGGGAGTGTAACTCTCTTCCTTGGATCTCTTGAGTGAATCTTAACAACCCTTGCTACAACAGAACACTGACTGCCATTGTCCCCCTACTTTACTTGTGACAGGTACCATGCATTGTGGCTTAGGTAATTGCTTGTGTTTGAACAGGGTTGATTGTGAAGTTTTAGTAACAGGATAGCCAAGGAATAGTTTGGATAAGGATTATCCTGCCTGTAGCACAGGGCTGGACTGAATTATCTCCGGAGGTCCCTTGCAGTCTGGCTTTTCTGTGACTCTGTGAATAGGTGCTCATGGCATACTCTATGATTTAATCTAAGGCTATGGATAGGTGGCTTTTCAAATAAGAGCAGGGTTTCAACATTAATATGTCAAGTGTAAAATGTTATTGAAGAATCATGCAAGAGGTAAATTTTGGAGGGTTGATATCTTTTATTGGACCAACTGCATGGTTGGAATAAAGTTGGGCAAGCTATCAAATGCAATACATTCTTCATCAGGTCACCTTATCTTTTGCATCATACCTGCACTACCACAGCTACAACATCATTTTTAGACTACCATAACATTGAACAAGCCATCAAAAAATGTTGAAAAAATATGAAAGAGATGAGTTCTTATCAAATGGAGGAGGAACAAGAAATTCAACTCCAGCTCCCCAACTAAAAGATTTTTTTTTAATGTTTTAACATTTCGAAACATTCCTGTCAAACACAGTGCATCTACACATATACTTTACTGTGGAGTAGACTAATTTGCTCCACAGAAAAGCATCACTGTATACATGTGTGCCACAATGGGGCACAGTAGACTAATTTACTCCGGTATAGGATAGTCTTGTCGGACACAAGTACTGTCCTATGCCAGAGTAAATAACTGCAGTTAAACAAATGTGTAGACAGCGATGCAGGCACAAATTGTGCCCAGTTAGCTGAGCCAGCAGGGGGCCAGGCTTCTGCCTGCTGCTGAGCCTAAACTGCTCTAGCTGGGCTCAATTTGTTCCTGTTACCAGGCACACATTCAGATGCTGCACCTGGATTAGTTTACTCCAGCACAATTTACATCAAAGTAAATTCAGTCGCATTCATTGCATATGTAGACACGCCCACAATGTTCTCAAAGATCATTCCCTAAGCAGTTGGTCTCATTATAACCTTAGTTCTCTTTTAGCTTAGTTTTTGCTTTGTGAATGTCCTTATGTTTTTTAAAAAGTCTTAACCTTGATATAGTCCCTAAAGTATGTAACAATTTGAGTGTGGGCAACCATGTTTTACAGGGGTTTCTGTTTTTCTCTTTTTTTGTTTTCTTTTTTAAACAAGTTGGAGCAATTATTGAAGGTATGCCTTTGTGTGCTGATATCCTTGCATTATCTGAAGAAACATCCAGT
This sequence comes from Crocodylus porosus, assembly GCF_001723895.1. NCBI lineage: Eukaryota > Metazoa > Chordata > Crocodylia > Crocodylidae > Crocodylus > Crocodylus porosus. Next base: position 1,466,335 of record NW_017728947.1, on the reverse strand, counting down.
GTGCTTCTAGATTTCTCAGGCCCTGTACGTACTACAGAGAGGGTCCCATAGCCCTCAAATTAGCAAGGATTGTGTGCCCCGCAGTAGGAGAACCAAGCTAAGGATGAAGCCAGAAGCCTATGTGTTAACATAACAGCTGGTGAGAAACTACATCTTGTGAATTGACTGTGCAGGAAAGATGAAAAAGATCTGGACCAGGAAGGCCTGATGTCTGAGTTAAGACACAAGCTTGGAGGGCAGGTAGTCTTAGCAGAGATATGCAGGAAGGGTAAAGGGTAAGGGCATGACATGGAGGCCAATGCCAGAATTTACCACTCATGGATTACCCAGATCCCTTGCATGCAAGCTAGTGATGCTGCAAGATGCTGAGGACATGTTGTTAATTATATTATCTGATGTTTACCAAAATAAGTTAGCAATCTGAGGCTAGCAGAAAATAGCAAATTTGAAGTTAAACATTTTAGATGGGATGGCAATTAAATGAGGAGTTTTTATAAAAGTAATAGCTCTTATTTTTTAAAAAAAAACTGTTTCAAATCTTTAGTGTGCCTCAAATAATTAACCTCAAACTTCAGAAATTTCCTTAACACTTGTAAAACTTCAGCCATATTTTCTTTTGACAGAAGCCCATTTGTTCTTTAAACTGAAATCTAGTTACCACCTTATCTACAAAATTTACTGACCTTTGTCAAATGATAAGCAAATTTGTTCTTTAAATAAAAATGTAGTTACCACCTTATCTACAATGCCTACCAATCTATGTCAAATAATAACCACATCTATTCTTTAAATTAAAATTTAGTTACAGCCTTATCTATAAGTTGCACAAGCCTAAGTCAATTAATTAACTCAAACTTTTAAAATTTCTTTGACACCTATACAGTTTCAACCAAACATACTTGTTCTTTAAACTGAAATCACGTTACAACTTTCTGAACAGAGATAATGCTCTACTTCCATAAAACAGGTGAACAAGCCAGGAAGTAATTTAAAAAATCATATTGTTTGTAGCTCTTCTTAGGAGGAAAAAAAAGCATCCATTTGTCAAATGGAAAAGATAAAGTCTATATGTTCCCTTTGCCTATGAAGTATTTACATTTTATAATGGCATTAAAATATTGAATTAAAAAAAGCCTTATAGGAGCCTAATTAAAAATAACTTACTATGTCAGCCATCTTTGAACCACCATTTTGGACCACAACAAACCATGTGACAACTTTGAGAAGTATGGAATGCATCACTGTTTCTGAGGTTTGAGCAAGCCTTCTAACAACTCTGCCTCTTTCTCAATTTGGAAGATAGGCTGTTCAAAGGACTAAATGGTTATTGATTGTAAAGCACTCTGAGTATGCCAAATGTGGCTATCTTCCATTTGGCTCTGCAGTCTAAGTGGATTCTTGACAAATTTTTCACTCGAATCTCAGAATTTTATAGGACAATCTGAATAATATGCTAATATTTAAATACCAATAAGATGCATTTTGCAATATTTTCTCCACTAGTGAAGTCTTTTTCCATCTTGTATTAACTGAGAAATCATTTCCTAATGACTGACTAACTTTCTGACTTCGTTACCCAATGTGATAAATCAGCAGCAAGGTTCATTAGCCTTGGTAATTCTCTGGAATATATGAGACATGCAAGTTATTAGTACACATCACATACAGTGGCTGTATAATTACATTAAAATATATTTTGAAGGCAGTATATCTTAAGCAACCAATTAGTCAAGTTCAAAAGGTGCCAGAGTTAAAATATTCTGGGTTTGTTTGTGCTTATAGAGCTGACATATACTTCCAGAAACAGCTGTAAATGTTGCACATTCATTTTTCAGTGTTGGCCCATTCAAAAGGACCATTTGTATATTTGAGAACTCTCTTGGTCAGTGGTAAGGAAGGCCAATCAATCATAACATGAGCAATGTCTCATTCTCCCACATCTTAATCATGAGGTCTAATTTTTTAAGTGATGCCAACTCTAATGATTGTATTGTTTTGCAGATGGCTTTGAAAAGCCAGCCAACAATAGGACTGCATAATCTATTCCTGCTCCATGAAAAATGTTCTGAGAGTCATGGTTATTAGTAATTAATTGATCCTTTTTTTAGACAATTGTGAAAATTATGAATTTCTAGTGACTAGAGCTCTGCAAAAAATCCAGCCAAAAATAATTACATATTGTTGTTTTGTCTTTCTATGTATCGTCTTTTGTGTCGAACATAAATCAAACCTCTATACACACAACTTTATATACTCTCTGAGTTTTTCTTTTTTGTTGTTATGTTGTATATATTATCTTGTAAGTGAGTAATACTAGGATATTTTTTCTTCCATTTTTTCCACTACTACTTTTAAATTAGTTCTGAAATGGGTTAAGAAGGTGATAATACCCTGTTGCCACATAAAATTACCACCATAATCTGTTCTCTTCATAAAGTTTATGTTAGAACAGTATTTTAGGTTGAATTAACTTAGATTTCAAAGTGCTTAATATTCAGTTTTCCTAAATGTTTGCTTCACATAAATTAAAACCCAATAATGTGAAACTGAATTTCTATAGTCACTTAAAATTGTATGCATTAGACAAAAAATCAGTACAGTTTGATTACAGAATTTTTTTCTTGTATTCAAATTCCCTAAGAGTCCCATCAGAAACTTAAAATTAATGGAAAAATGCTGCCTCCAATACATAGATTTCATGGACATTAGTGCTGGAAGGGACCTCACAAGATCATCGGGTCAAACCCATTAGGCCCAAGGGGCAGGAAGTCTGCTTGGGTCAAATGATCCCAGCAAGATACGCATCCAAGTGTGTTTTAAAGGTGTCCAGAGTAGGTGCTTGAACTCTCTGAAGACTCACATGGTAAAGAAGTTTTTTCTTATGTCCAGCCTAAAATGGTCTTCCCCAGAGTTTGTGACCATTAGACCTTGTCTTCCCTTGGTGTACCCTGGTGAACAGACATTCTCCCAGTTCCTGGTGCACACCCCTAATATACTTACAGGCTGCTACCAAGTCCTTTCCTTTTCCAGACTGAAAAGTCCTATGTCTCTCAGCCTTTCTTCATAAGACTTGTTCTTTTGTCACTGATCATGCACATGGCTCTCCTCTAGACTTTCTTAAGCTTCTCCACATCCTTCCTAAAGTGCGGAGCCCAGGACTGGATGCAGTGCTCCAGCTGTGGCCTCACCAAGGCCAAATACAGCTGGAGGATGACTTCCTGGGTCTTGCCTGAGATGCATTGATAGATACTGGCCAGGGTTTTGTTTGCTTTGCTGGCTGTGGCATTGTATTGGTGGCATATGTTCATCTTGTAGTCAATCATGACCCCCAAGTCTCTTTTGGTTGTGGTGCTAGTGAGTGTAGCACTGCTGAGCCTATAAGTATGATGAGGATTTTTTTCTCCCAAGGTGGAGCACCTGGCCTTTCTCAGTGTTAGATGCCATCAGGTTTTGATCTGCCTACCCTGCAAGTCTGTCCAGGTTGGCCTGAATCACCAGCCTATCCTCAAGTGTGACCACAGTTCCCCATAGTTTGGTGTCATCAGTGAATTTAGCCAGTCCACTTCTGATACCTGAATCCAGATAATTTATAAATATGTTAAAAAGTACTGGTCCCTGTGGGATGTCACTGGTCACCATGCACCATGTTGACATGGTTCCATCGACTATCACTCTCTGTGTCCAACCACAGAGCCAGTTCCTGAGCCATTGGATCATGCGGTTGTCGAGGCCACAGTTCCCCAGTTTAACCATGAGGCCTGCATGAGAGACCAAGTCAAAGGCTTTTTTGAAGTCCAAGTAGATGATATTAGCCTCTTCTCCCTTGTCCAGGTGATGTGTCACCTGGTCATAGAAGGAAATTAGGTTGGCTATCGTTCAGATCATAGCCATGTTGGCTATCATTCAGAAGGTTGCATTCCATTAGCCTGTTAATGGTTTCTTTGATAATTTTTTTCCAGTATCTTCCCAGGGATTGAGTTCAAACTGATTAGCTTGTAGTTTCCTGGATCTTCCTTTATCCCTTTCTTGAAGACAGGCACCACATTGGCCCTCTCCCAATCTTCAGGAACCTCACCTAAGCACCACGAGTTCTCAAATATCCTCACCAATGGACACGCTATGATATCCGCCGATTCTTTTAGCACTCTTGGGTGCATTCCATCCATACAATGAAGCATAATTAGTTTTAAGCCAATGTAACCTCTGTAATCATATGAAATGTCTTTATTCTTGTCTCATTTTTCTAATTAATTTGTTTTTGACACTTTTTTTACAGTTTGAACCCCTTAAGTGTCTGGAAAATTGTAAAACTAGTACTGTCGTCAGGTGACCCAAAAATCTTTAATTTTATGAACAGTCTAGTTAGCAGTCATTTTATTTCTTCATAACATAGCGACCAATAGTTGATGTCTGTCTGTGTCAAGAATGAAAGATATGATCTAGCAGTAAACATCATTAGGTATAATAAGCAAAATTTAAAAAAAGAAAAGTTGGTCTATAAAAATTCAATTGGTACACTATTATGTGATATTATGGAGACCCATCCCTAGAGATATTTAATACTAGATTAGAGAAGGAACACAGAGGGCATGTCTACACAAGCATTATTGCACTTTTCCTAATGCACATTAAATTCAGTTCCACCACTATGAGATACTAAATTAATGTGCTTTAGGCTGCTCCAATGCACAGTAGCCTATTCTAGTGCACACTAGTATGTTAACACAGATTTTACTTTAATGTGGAGTAGAGTAGGCTATTATGCATTAAAGTGCACATGTAGACATGCCCAGAGACTACATATTTGCTCAGGGACTGGAAGGAACAATTAGTTTGATATCTTTTCTCTATATGAAAACATAATTGGCATGGATTTTCAAAATTGGTGATCAGTATTACTTTTTTGATCAGAGCTACATTGTCCCATGTCATTTGATCTGAACTCCTGAGCCAGATCCAGACATGCAGGCACACATCGTTTATGGCACCACAAACTGCACTCCCAACATGTTAAAACATGCCCTGTACTGCAAATTTACTGGGAAATCCCAGTAGCAAAAAAAGTGCCATGAAAAAAATGCAGTGTGGTGCATGCCACAAGAGTGTGTGCTGGCAGACACTTAGGCTCAGTTCTTCTGGGAGATGGTCTGGCGGCTGGCCAGAGCATCCCCCCCTCCTCTAGTTGTCCCATGACTCCTCCAGCACAGTGGGAGCCAGGAAGAACAGGGAAATGGCAGTTTCTCCAAAGCAGGGCAGTTTGCCCCACACCAAACTGCACTTGCAGAGACATGTACAGCAGCAAAAAGTAGCAGCAGAAATTTGTGCTGCTATTTTTTTTTTTTTGCTGCTGCTGCAAGGACATTCCCCTGCATCTGGGGATGTGCCCCTAAAGGTCAACGTAAAAAGGAAGATTTTGCAGAGAAGATTGAGTCTCAGAAACCAAATAGGGTGCAGCTATTTATCATCCAGGCAATCCTTTTGTATCGCTTGAGGTTGAAGTTAATGCTGGTACTTTGAAGCACTCCTGAACTGTGAGCTGATTGTGACATATACCAGAATTGCATTCATGCTCTAACACCCAGAAAAAGGATCCCTCACTAACCATCCTATCCTAGAAATTTGGCATGCCATCAAGGAGATCAAGAACTATAAGAATACTGGATCATCTGATACGTGCTGTAAGTCCATGGCTAGCAGTAAGGAACCTATACTGAGACTTCACAAATTTATTCTTTGAATTTGGAACAACAAAAAGATCTGTGGGGATTTGAGGAATGCCAACATGGTCATTATCTTCAAGAAAGAAGATAAGTCTATGTCGGAGAATTAGTAAGGTATCTTCCTTTCCACAGCAGGGAAAAACCTTTCCTGCATCTTCCTGACATATCTTCTACCTCTTGCTGAGGAATTCCTGCTGGAATCTCAGTGTGGCTTCTGACCAACCCTTGGGGCAATTAACATGATCTTTGTTGTCTACCAGATCCAAGAAAAGTGTCAGGAAAAGCATCAAGACTATATATGGCCTTCACTGACCTCACTAAGGCCTTTGATTCCATCAATCAAAAAGCCTTCTGGAAAGTATTGACCAGACTCTAGATGTTCTGAAAAGTACATCAAGGTCCTGAGGCTTTTCCATGACCAAATGACTGCAACCATTCTATGTAGCAAATCAGAGACAGATTCATTAGTAAGCTGAACTGGGATCAAGCACAGATGAATCATTACCCGAATCTGTTCTCCATTTTTAGATAGTCATCCTGGTTCTCATTAAGGACCACTTTCATTCCAGAATTGACACTGAATATTGAACAGATGGAGGGATCTTCAATCTGGGACATTTTTGCTTGAAGACAAAGTACTCAAAACAACCATCCTTGACTTTCAGTGTGCTGATGAATGTACCATCCTGGCATGGAAGGATGGTGCACTGAGAAAAATCTCCAGACTGTAGTAGATCTACTGAGCATGAGAAGTTTACTGCAGTGGTCTAATTAGCTCTGCAGTAAATGCCTTGCGTCTACACATGCAGTGCTATTAGGACAAAGTAAACTAGTTAACTTAGTTAATGCAAGTGCTGTCCTACTGCAGAATTTTTTACTCCACAGCAATGCATACGTAGATGCTGGAGGGGCTAGCTGAGGCACAAGGGTTCTTCAGTTCAGGAGGCTGCCCCAGCCAGCCCCTCCACAGCACATTCAGCCATGTCAGAGCTGCTTCAGGCTGGTAGGCTGACTCCCTGTGTCCACTGCCAACTGGGGCTGCTTTGCCCCATCTTGACATGCTGCAGTCCCAGGTGTCCATGTAAACATCACATCCAGGAGCAAGTTTATTGTTCTGCAGTAATTGCACATTTAAATACACCCATTATGTTCTCATTTGGATACACATCCAAAATAATCTAATGGAAGTGCCAGTGAAGGTCTTACCTTACAGTTTAAAAATCAGGCATCCCATTGGTTACAGTTTTTAGTACATGGAGTTCAGCTACATCCGTGCTGGAATGCTACCTGTCGATCAGGTTCATTTTTAGGTTATTATAGAGCAGGAATTCCTAACCAGGATATTGTGGGATGCCGCACAATGTTAGCACTGTTAGGTGTGGAAACTGCCTATACATTTCACAGGATAAACCCAGAAATTTCAAATAAGAGTCCATAATAACAAAAGTTTTCTGACCTGTTGTGGTCTCGTTCAGTTCTTTACAACAGAAGAATCATTCTGTTGTTCCATAGTCAAAAACCAATTGAAAGCTAAGACCTGGCACTTTCTGAGGGGTGTCTTATGTCTAAAAAGGTTGAGAACCACTGTTTTTAAGAGATTGGCTAGCCTATTCCACAGATTAGCTATCAAGTCTAAAAGAATTAGTGTTACTTAATTGTATTTGATAGCAAATGAGGTAGATAATTAGAGAGGTTCCGACCATGGTTACAGTGCAGGAAAGGGTCAGGACTCCATTTTTATTTGTAATATATATTCTGTCAAGGAAATTAATAATTTCTGTGAGTTGTCTCCTCTTTCCAGACTCCAAACCAATTTTAACACATTTCAGTTACTGTTGTTTACCAGAAAGGTCATGAAATAGAAAATATCTCCCCTTTCTCTTCTTAAAGAATCAGAATAGTTCCTTATTACCACTGTCTAATGAGGGTCTGTTTTTGTCTATAATTAGATTTAGCAGGACAGACTTTGATTGAAATTGTTTATGTAGTAGCTTTAAAACCACAGGATATACATATCTAAAGTTCTCTGCTAAGTAAATATACTAAACTACAATGCTTACTGCCACTTTGTGTCTTATCTTTCATCCAATGTGTAAAAAAAAAATCATCTAGAAAACTGATACAGCATGATGCAATTAGAAATTCCCAACTTGATTACTAGGTTGATAAACAGCTAAATAAAATGTATTGTTCCTTCTTCAGTCTCTAACTGCTGATCATAAGTCATTACCATTTCTTTATTCTCCTGGTTTCTTCTTTATTATCAAAACTTTGCAAGGCTTTGGACAAAGTGAGCTATTCTGATGACACACGTGAATACCTGTAAGTCTAATGCCTGTAAGCCGGGCATAACAGCAGTGAGCTTTGGCCCTTACTGTTCTGAGATGCCTTTTTAAGAAACCATTTCAATCTTCTAGTGTCATTGATACATGGTGTCAGCACTTCCTGTGTGACCATAGCATCTGGAATTTTTTGAAGATATGACTTTTGTTTCTTTTTGTAACTTTTGGATTTGATTCATGAACCGTTCCTTGGTGTTGAGTACAGAATCCATCATCTAAGTTATTGTTCCTTTTCTGGATAGGGAAGAAAAAACCTTTATGCTATCCTGCAGAGGTGAATCAAAATAATACAGCTTTCAAAAAATGGCAGTACCAATATTGTGTCAGTACCGCAGAATGTCAGTTTTTGGCAAGTTTTTGGGACCAAGGCTAATACTACTGAGCCCATAACCACTATACGGGATGAAAGGGAAACAAATTAAAATCCTCCCCTTAATTGTCACACAAGCCAATTACCATAGTAGTAGTAGTAGCAGTAGTAGTAATAATAATAAACTCTAAAGAAAAACTACAAAACCTAAAGTACAGGTTGCTAAGTCTCCTAGGCCATGTTCACAAGTGTGTGCATTTGTTTTCTTGGGCATGAGAAGCAACGGCACACCTTGCGCCTCTGCTAGTTGTTCCGAGGGAACACCTGTGCCACGTGCCTGGCCCCAGCAGCTTACCTGGGGTCTTTGGGGCCTCCTGGGCCTGCAGCAGCAGCAATCCTGCTGCTCAGAGCCTAGGCAGCAACTGTGGTGTGGTTCCAGCCAGCCAAGCTCAAGTTTTGGGCAGCGCGTGCTTTCCCCATGTGTGCCACCCCGCTTTTTTTTTTTCTTTTTTGCGTCTTTTTGTCCCTGGGATCTCCCATGGTTAAAAAATAACCCCGTGCTGCTACCTTGCAGCTTGGAGAACAGCTGAATATACGGTATGTGGCACCATAGACATGCCTGCAGCATCACATACCACACAGCCACGCTTGTCTGGATGTGTCCCTAATTATCATAATATGAATTTCTTGGGCTATACCAAGCAGGATTTTTCCTAACTTTTTCCCATTCTTATATTTTATAGTTGGAGAGCTAGTATTTTTATAGTTGACAGCTCCATCTGCTTCTTGTCAGCATCTAGTTCACTATCATCCTCTTTTCTCAATTTTTCTACTTAACAAGGTCATTCATACCTCATCTCTGTAGATATAATTGTAGCAAGAGCTGGTAGCAGTTAGGCAACTTGGACTAGCAGAACTCCCAGGTGACACGCCTGCCAAATGGCTTTGAAATAGCTGTTTGTAATGAAAAGTAAGTCTTTATGTTCCTGCAATCCCCTCTTATTTTCTAATTACAGCAGCTTGATTTCTAGATGGTATGGAGCTTGTTTATTACCTTGCTAGACTTAGAACATCATCAAAGACAAGAAGCACTTTTAGACTCTTTGGCTGGATCCATATGTCCAGGAACATGTGGTTTCTGGTGCCGTAAACCTCTTTGTGGTGCCACAAACTACACATGTTGCACATTAAACCATGCATGGTGCTGCTAATTTGCAGTGCCAGGACAACATTTTCTACTGGGATTTCCCAGTAGCAAAAAAAAAATCCCCTGGAAAGAAAAAGAGATGCAAAGCATGCCAAAGTGGCATGTGCCGAGACAAACACAGAGATGGGAGGTGGTGTGTGCCAGGACAAACACAGAGATGGAATGGGCCAGGACAGAAACAGAGATGCCTCAGCACAGGGGCTCTACAGTGTGTGGAGACAGGGGAGCAGGCCCCTGTCTCCACATGCCACTTCCTGGCTGCGTGGAGCATGGAGTGCCTCAGCATGGGGGCTGCCTGCCAGCTAGCCCTGCAATGAGGCATCATGTGCCCCAGCCAGCACCCCCTGCAGCACATGAAGCAGTGGGACAATGTGTCCCACTGCAAAGCGCATGGGGAAAGGGTTGCACTGTGGCACAATGTGGCGGCACAGATTTGTGCTGCTACTATTTGTGCTGCTGCAAACGCATGCCCCTGCTCATGTGGACATGGCTTTTGGGCGTGTTTGTACAAGGCATTTACCGTGAAGCTGACTAATTAGCTGACAAAATACAAGTACTACCCTGCTCCAGAGTTTTTTTCATGCACAGCAACATGTGTAGATGCTGACCCAGCTGGATGGGGCATGAGGTTGCTTCAATGCAGGGGCTGCCTGCCATCCACACCAACGCAGCCTTGTGCCCTAGTCGGCCTCTCCATAGCATGCTGAGCTGGGTCAGAGCAGCCCTGAGCTAGCAGGTTGGCCTCTGGGGTCCGCCGTCACCTGGAGCTGTTTCAACCAGCCCTACGTGCTGTGTACAAATAAACTCTGGAGCTGATTTGCTCCAGAGTTAAATTATTTCCAGGAGTTCATTCAAGCAGCATGCCTGAGATCAAAAAACTCTGGACCAGTAAGCTCCAGAGTTTACTCATGTGCACTATTTGCACATCTAGACCTACCGCTTAAGAAAAATCTTTATTCATTTGATGAAAACTAAGAATAAAAAATAAAATATTTAGCAGATGACCTTTCAGATTGATTGCCCCAAGTTGCTTCTGAAGCAGGAATTGAAATTGGCTAATGCAAACTGAACATGTACAAACACATTCTGTAAATGAAAAATCTTAAATTGACATCTAATCTTTAGAAGCTGGCTTAGTGTGTTTTTGAACCATTTGCCCTAGTTTTAAATAACTTTAATCCTCACTGCATATTTGTTCTTAAATCAAGATGCCTTGTTTGCATAAAGGAAGCATTTTTTTTTTTTTAGTTAAGGGTACAAAACAGGATCACTTTCATTTCCAAGTTTAGTCTCTCAGTTGGTCAGCAGAGGTCAAAGAACTTCAGGTACTTCATACTCTTCCCCTTTGGTGGTAGACAGTCCTCTGGTTCTCAGTATGTACGTGTACATGGTTATGGATACCTTTTGGATAGACGAGAGCTAGGTGTGTTTAGTCAGGCACCCTGAGATGACCACTCTTACTTTCACTGCTGGCTTTAGAGTCCTACCCTCTGCTAGAGCCAAGCTAGGTTATAGCACCACAAGGCTACCCTGGGTTTATAAGACATGTACAAGAAAATGAAGTGACAAATAAACTGCCGCTTAGCTTTCTGAGTGGTTCCTTGCTGGCTGCACATGTCTCTGGCTCGCTGGCTTTCCCTGGGACTTCACTCTTTCCCCATTGCCTCTCATCTCTCAGAGGCTTTAAAGGAAGCATGCACAGCTTCCATGCAAACATAATAAGCAAAAAGAAAGAGCCCTGCTCATGGCCCTTCCTGGCAGCTGCTTGACCTCTGCTGGCTCCAGACTCAGTGCAGCAACGCTCCCTGCTGTGTTGCCAGTGCAGCTGCCCTGATCTGCTGCTACCAGTGATTCTTGTTTTCCCCAGTGGCCCATGGGGGCCGGCTCCTCCTTATCCCCTTACACCTGGGTGTAGGGCCATTCAGGCTTCTCCATTCCCACAGTAACAGGGCTGGGCCCTGTTACAATACACCAAAGCCAGTGTTCAGAGAACCATTGATGAGCATCAGAGGGAAATTCGTCCCTACCCACAGCAAAGAGCAGAGTCATTTGGGTTAAGCCAAAGCATGTTAATGTTAAAGTCACTTGGGTTAGGCCAAGGGAGAGAAAAAACCTTTAACCATTTTTGGTAATTGAAGGGATCTTTGAACCCTTATTTCCTCCTGGTTCTCTTGCACTTTGCTACAACTAAGTTAACAATCTATCAATTTATCATAAATCAGAACCTGTGGAGGTAGATATAAGATCTGGGATGGCATATCCTAGGGAGGGCCAACCTGTAGCGTATGTACCACAGGTAGCATAGGCAGCCTCTATGTGGGATTTGCAAGAGATCAGGGAGGGAGCACAGAACAGCAACAGATTTGGCAGGGAGCATAAAACAGAGCAAAAGATAAGGGGGATTGGAGTGATGTTCAGGGAGGGTGTGGGACTAACATTGTGGCACGCTTGCCGAAAAGGTTGTCTCTTACTGGCGGCTGCTGTGGTTTAACAGCAGTGTTTCTCAACCTGTGGGTTGCAACCCTGAGGATATATGAAAGTGCTGTGAACAAACTTTAAAATGAATCAACACACTTTAAAAATGAATTTTCCTTTAAAAGAGAAAAACATGGGAAATCGTGGCTTTTCCCTTGCAGACTGTCACAGTTCTAGCCTGCGAGGGGCTGGTTTGGGCCCTCCATGCCCCACCCCCATCCCCCTGCCCCACACACTGTGGGGCTAGGGGCAAGGAGCTGTGGGTCAGAAGTGATGAGCACTGGGTTGGACTGAGCATCAGTGTTTACAAATGGGTCTTGGTCCACAAAAGGTTGAGAACTACTGCTTTAAAAGGACATTTAAGGTGTTCTCACCACAGCAGGTAACATGTTAGTAAAGCTTCAAGACCTTCAGTCTTAGCACTCTCATGCTGTTTTCAAAACCAGATAGCCCATACAACAGGAAGGGGAATACTGATAGGACCTGAGAGTATGAGAAAGAGGTAAGGGGAAAGAAAAAGTTCTAGAGACAAATGTTTTCCTCTGCTTTTCTCTTTTACCTCTCTCTGGTTACAAATTCACTTTCTGTTAGTTCAGTCTCTAATGCATTGTTCAAAAAAGGCAGTAGCTTAACACCACAAAAGCCATGCAAGGACTTGAAGAGCGCTAAACTGGACAACAAAATATCTTAGTGCCCTTTTTTAATTAGGATAGTTGGACAATCTTTATTCTCTTTCAAATACATGAGCCCCCCTCTGAGAAGCCCTGGTTTCTAATAAAACAGTAAGACAGTACACAGTACACTGCTGTGATCATAGAAAGTTGAAAAAGGCATTCCTCCTTCACTCCACAATGAAATGTATGTGATTTCAGCTCTCTCCTTCTTTATATTTTAGTAGCTTGTGTTTTTACAGAGCCATCACATTTTCTTTTTTCTTTCTGATTCCCAGACTTGACTTTTGTATTACATGTCTTCAGGTTTAAAATTATGAGATTAGAAAAATATTTTTCAAAGGTTTTGATGTTTTTTTTTCTTTTGTCATGTATCAAATAAGCTATTTTCTAGATGATATTTTCTACACATTGGATGAAGGATGAGACACAAAGTGGCAGTAAGTATTGTAAATAGTATTGCAGGTCAGTATTTTTACTTACCAGAGAGCTTTAGATATGTATATCCTATGGATTTACTGGCACTGGTACATTTGGGTAAACACATAAACAATTTCAATCTGACTGTGTCCTGCTAAATCTGATTTTAGACAAGAACAGACCATCATTAGACAGTGCTAATAAGGAGCTATTCTGATAAATTCCCAGAATAGATTCTGAGTATGCTAAATATAGAAAAGCACACCTTTTATTCCCCTAAATAAAATAATAATTTTACATAGGAACCAAAGATCCTTCTATTACAGCCAGCTTTATATATGTTTGATCAAGAATGGCAGATTATAGTTAGCAAGACAGATAATGTGACTTTGATTAAGGATAATAAAAAGTTTTGTTTCCATTTGTTTTCAGGACAGTTTGAAATACCGTACTCATTTTTCATTTACTTTGGCTTTCAGGCTGTTGTTGCCGTTTTAGTGCAAATGTGATCAGAATTTCAGAATACCTTTCAAAGAAATAAAATAGCTCTTTAAACCTGAATTTTAACTTTAATAGATGTTTACATGCCTATCTATATATATCTGTGTTAACATTTTCTCCAGCTGTAATGAAACAAATGTGTTTGGGTGAATCACAGGAATAAAGTGATTGGGCCCGGAAAAAAATGTAAAGCTTCCATTCCTGTTGGCTTATTTTTTCCCCTTTGAGTTTTTAATGCCTGTCTATTACTTCATATTAAAACATAATACAGGAGAAAAATCTGCAGGACACATTTGGTGTTAGGTAGGGCTTTACATATGGAAATAGAAGCACAGCATTGTGCTGTGTGTATTTTTCCTGTATTGTTAAAAGTAAGGGGACAAAATTGGAGAATTTACTCTTCTTTGTGAATGCTCACTTGAAATACATGCTTAAATTATACCATACCGTCTACATGAGACCTTTGCTGCAGTTGACTAATTAGCTTTGCAGTAAATGTCTTGCATCTGTACATGCAGTGCTATTTGGCAGGAGTAAACTAGTTAACTCTACTGCAGATAGTAAATACAAGAACTATCCTGTTGCAGAGTTTTTTATTCCACAGCAATACACATGTAGACCCTGGAAGGGTTGGCTGGGGCACGAGGCTGCTTCAGTGCAGGAGCTGCCTACCAGCTTAGCCCCACACTGGAGCACCCTTGTGCTCCAGCCAGACCCTCCACAGCATGTTGAGCCACATGAGAGCAGCCCTGGGCTGCTCTGGCCCAGCTCAGTGTGCTGCACTCCTATGCTCACATGTAAACAGCACCCAGGAGCAATAAGCTCCAGAGTTTATTGCATCGACTTAATTTCACAGGTAGACGAACCTACTGTGATCTTTCTGCTTAGGATAAAGAAGCCATGAGAGAATGTCATCTAAATTTAGATAGAAGGAACAAACTGTCAAATTAAATTGCACATTTTGATAAACAAGCAAATCCTACTGGAACAGGGTGTTTTTGTCACGAGTCTTGGGATCCTCCAAAAATGTATATGCAGATGACATGCAGGTCAGCCTGCTCCAGATTCACCTCATGGAGGGCAAGGCCACAATAATCATATGTACCAGACTGAGAGGGTTCAACAGAGGGATTCTGGGTGTACATTTTGGGGCCCCATTTGGTGATGTTTGCCAGGCATTTAAGGCTGCTGAAGAAACAGGAATCATTGGAAATGGGAAGAACAGGTGCAGCTCAAATATGGGAGTGAAGAGGAAGTTGAAATATATGCAATGTAGTGGCTCACCATGACATGAGAAAGAGTCAGCAGTGAGAGGGACAGCACTTGATGGGCATTACCATGTGTTTTATTCAGACAGATTGTACCAATTTATTTTTGTGGTAGATTTCTATTGTTATGTTTGTCTAATGTAGGCCATGTGTCTTTTACAGTCATGTTTACTGTTGGGTATATTTATACATCTTTGAAGTTGGTTTCTGTTACTGACCACATGCTGCTTTTGGCAGTAGTATAATGACAGGCAATGTATTTAGCAAGTTTTCCTTTTATGCAATTATAAGGTCAGGGGCTTTTTCCCTATGCTAATTGAAGAGAAAAACCTCATCATGTATTTGAGTAAATACAGTACTAGCCCATTAGTGTTGGCAAAGATCCTGGTTTTCTCTGTTTAAAAACCCAACATTCTCTGATACAAAATACAAAATCTGTGTTTTCTTTAATTATTAAAATGATACGCCAGTATGTATCTGTGTGTGTGTATGTATCAATTGAACACAATATTTTATTGATGTATTTACAATGTTAAAGCAATTTGGAAGCCTACCAGTACCTCAATCTTTATAATAAAATTAATTCTAAATAGCTGTATATTTTGGCATTTGATTTTCATTTTTATTATGAAAAATAAGAGCTTTCCCGGTCTCCTTCAGTCACCATTATGCAGGTCCAGCTATGACTGTCATCCATCTGTCCACCCCCCCCAGCCCCCGCCTCCCCCACTGCTTTGTGGCTCTGAGCTACCCTGATATGATAGTGCTCTGTGCCTGCCCGGGCTGTTGCATCTCACTCATAACCCACAGTCCACCCCCAGCCCTGACAGTGCCCCTCACTCCCCCTGACTCAGTGCCCCCAGCCTTGCTGGTGCCCCTCACTCCCAACCTACTGCACCCCACCTCGAGGCCCCAGGCCCCTAGTGTGTGAGGAAGGGGGTGGGAGTGGGGAGAACAGAGCTAGGTTGCAACCTTCTGTGGGCACAGAAATCTCAGGGTGCACATGCCTCCCCCCAGTCTGCCCCAATTGTTGCCTTTTTCCCCCTGTCCCTATAGAACTACATGGAGTGTGCTGTGGGAGCTGTGTTCACCACACTGCCTGGCTGCCACATGCATGTATGCACAAGCACATACACAAGGCGCCCCCTGCATTCCCCTCCCTCCAGCCCCAAGCTGCCCCATGCAGACTGGAACTCTGCTAGCCTGCAAGGGAAAACCCACAGTGCCCTGGGTTTTTCTCCTTCAAAGGAGAAAATCTGTGTTTGGCCATATTTTTCCATGGCAAGTAGAAAACCTGGATCCCTGCTGATGTGGAGTCAGTCATGAGTGGAGGCTAATTGTCTCTGTTGATGGACATGAATCATTCTTTTAGATATGGGTGAAAAGGTCCTGATGTCATCTGTCTTTGAATCTGTCTATTATGTGGCATTCACTGAAATGGTTATGTTACATCGACAGTCTTGTTAATTTTTCACGTATACCAAATTTCTTCTTGAAGATGGTCATTAAGAAGGTTGTGTTATGTAAACTATGGAAACATACTGAGTCAAGTAGAAAGCAGAATTGATTTGCACCTTGTAGACTAACTAAAGTAGATAGGTAGGCAGATAGATATATATAGCACAAGCCTTGTGAGCCAAAGTTTACTTCATTGGATGCTGTGAAAGGACTTGCACAAAACAGTGTATAAGAAGGAGAGAGAAATTTGAATACAGACAAGGGGAGGGGGAGAGTGCATAAGGTCAAAATCTACCCTGCCTCTTAGCTGACTTCACACTAACATGGCTAACTATATTTCTCAACTTACTGAATCACCAGTCTCCTAAATTTCAACTCAGGGAGTAAGCCAGATGTCTGTGTTGGTTTTCTGTTGTCGTTAAATGTTAGGTGTCTTTGATACTAACATCCTAAGGTTTACTGAGATGCATGCAGTTGTAAGGTTTGGACAGAGTTGTTCTCCATTGGTTCAGTTCAGTCCTTTCTAAGGCTTTGGGACAATTGGTCTTCCACCCCAAGGTGCTGTTAGCTATTATATCTAAGTCTACTAGGGCAGTGCTGTCCACCTGGCAGTCTGCAAACCATATGCAGCCCCTGAGCAATTAGCATTTTCTGCAGGCCCCTGTAATCACTTCTCCCACTGTGGCACAGCAGGGGAGGGCCAGAGGAGGGGCTGCACACCACCAACACAACCCACATGGCAGGGGCTAGGGGTCCATTTGCTACCAGTGGTGCCTGAGAAAGTGAGGTTGCATGCCACCAGTGCTGCTTGCTCAGCACAGAGGAATCCTGAGAAGGCTGCTGTGTGGCCTACATGGTGTGCAGCCTCTGGCCATACTAAAGTTGGATAGCCCTGTACTAGGGGGTACTTAATAAGGAAATATGGGTTGATACTTATTGAGTATCAAATCTTACCCACCTGGCATGCTGGGATAAAAAGCTGGATGAACTGTCAGGCTCAATGGGTAGTAATTAATGGCTCAATGTCTAGCTGGCAGCCAGTATCAAGTGGAGTGCCCCAGGGCTTGGTCCTGGGGCTGGTTTTGTTCAGTATCTTCATTAATGATCTGGAAGATGGGATGGAGTGCACCCTCAGCAAGTTTACAGATGACACCAAGCTGGGAAGTATAGTAGATACACTGGAGGATAGGGCTAGGCTTCAGAGTGGCCTAGACAAATTGGAGGATTGGGCCAAAAGAAATCTCAACAAGGACGAGTGCAAAGTCCTGCACTTAGGACGGAAGAATCCCCTGTACTGCTACAACCTGGGGATTGACTGGCTAAGCAGCAGTTCTGCAGAAAAGGACCTGGGGGTTACAGCAGACAATAAGATGGATATGAGCCAGCAGTGTACCCTTATTGCCAAGAAGGCTAACGACATACTGGGCTGTATTGGTAGGAGCGTTGCCAGCAGATCAAGAGTTAATAATTATTCCTCTCTATTCTGCACTGGTGAGGCCACAGTGTGGTACTCTGGAGTACTGTGTTCAGTTTTGGGCCCCCCACTATAGAAAGGACGTGGAGAAGTTGGAGAGAGTTCATCGGACAACAACCGAAATGTTTTGGGGGCTGAGGAGAATGACTGAGGAGAGCCTAAGGAAACCGGTCTTATTGCAGAAGAGAAGACTGAGGCGGGATCTAATAGCAGCTTTTAACTACCTGAAAGGAGCTTCCAAAGAAGATGGAGCTGGACTGTTCTCAGTGGTGGCAGATGTTAGAACAGGGAGCAATGGTATCAAATTGCAGCAAGGTAGGTTTAGGTTGGATATTACGAAAAACTTTCTCAATAGGAGTGTGGTGAAGCGCTGGAACAGGTTACCTAGACAGATGATGGAATCTCCATCTCTGGAGGTTTTCAAGGGCTGGCTTAACAAAGCCTTGAATGGGGATGGTCCTGCTTTGAGCAGGGGGTTGGAATATATGACTTTCTGAGGTCCCTTCCAACTTTAATTTTCTATTATTCTATGATAAATAACCCACTTTTGTTATGAACTCAGAGGTTTGCAGAGGGCAAACTGGATGATGGTTTAATTTAGATGAGATCGAAGAGATTGCAATGTAGGAAGCAACTGGAAGATTTAGTAAGTATGTTTACTGCGACACTGGTAATGGAGCTAACCATCAACGCTTTACTCGGGTGTGGGAACAAGTACTGCAATAGTTTTCAAATATTAGGTGGTGTTGGGAAGAATTCAGAATATTAAAACTGAAGAAGTTTGCAGGCTTGGATTTTTTTTTCTATACTTGCTTTTCCCTGACTGAATGTGATCACAAATTGTCTACTTACTACACAGTGAATGAAGACTACCAGAAGTGTCTCTATCAAAGTTTAAATCCAATATCATATAAAGTCAACAGCTTGATGCAGAGAACACTTTAATAAACTTAACCCTAATCTGTACGTGCTGAAAGGGGAAATAAGTGCTGAAAGTTTTTTTTTTTAATCTGAAAGCATGAACTCAGGCTGATGGTGAAAATAGCAGTTCTGTCTGCTTTTTTCATGTACACCTGAATCTAAGTCACAGACATTTAATGTTGGATCTTAAATTTTGTTAAACTTCTCATCCAAATATTATACTAGCCCATACTGTACCAGGTGTTCTATATATAGTGCCTGATGTGTGTGAAGCTTGATCTATGTTTAGAAAGAAACACATTTTCTACTTAATCCCTAGTTACAGTATTTTTCAAAGGTAGAGTCAGTCAGACAGACTTACTGTGTATGTATTGGCTCTGATGGTATTCTAGGCAGTCTGCTTTCTGAACAGGAAGCAGTAAAGTTGACTTCACATGTTGTTGCTTGGGGCAAGCTGATTAATCCTGCTGAGTGATAGTGCTAAATAGCCTGCTTGTGGCAGACACTGCTTCCTGCTCTAAGGTAGCCTGTTTAAAAAACCTCAGCATGCTTGAGGGCACCACCCCCGGGACATGTGCACTCACATAATGTGCATAGCTGTAGTCACTTGAACAGTGTGCATAATGTTAGCCTTAAAGCTAATGTTTTTACTTTTAAAAGTGTTTCACTGATCTCAACTAGCTGATTCTCTCAACAAGCCTGAGATCTAAATAAGTATTAGTTTTCTATCATATCAGTGAGATACTGAAGCAGGGACTGTGATTTGTTGAAGACTGCATGGCCAGCTGATTGACTGAACTGGGAATAGTACTTAAGTTTTCAGAGGCAGTCTTATAACATGTATGTTGTGAGTTCGTTTAAGATTGGCAATGACTTACTAGGTCTCCTTTTGAATCTTATATGAAAGACAGTCAACAGCAATAATATGCTAGCCATCCTCATGGTTCCCAGGACAAAATGAGGTTGTTCAAATGTCCAAGTCTTTTGTCTTGGGAAACACCCTAAAGAGGTTCAGAGGATTAGAAGTGCTAACAGTTTGTCATGGGACATTGTGAAGTGCATCTGAAGAGTCCTGGGATTCCATTGCTGAATCTATGGCAGAAAAATGGCACTGCATTCAGCCACTCACTATCCCCAATTGGAAGAGCGATGTGCGTACATACCGATCTAGGGACCTCTCTGTTCCAGGACGGAACAGGCACAACTGGTCCTGGGACAAATGCAATATTAGTAAGTAGCCTTCATGCCTACGTCCACTTTAATGTCTGATAGGTGGAATCAAATCTGGCCCTGCATGTCACTTGATGAGCAGTACACTATCAATAGTATCTGATAACACAACTTTTGACATTCTTTTCCTCCTAGACATACAAACTTTCCTTAGAAACTTACAATCAATTTTTAGCCATTTTAGATTCTGTAAAGATAATATTTCTGTGACTCTTCTCCCTTTCTTCTAGATAGTAGACGTTTGTTACAAGAGTAGCTTATACATTATGCATGTTTAATTTTGAAGGTAAGATTTATTATTTATTATTTGGCATCAGTTATTTAATCTTTCATCTTCTATTCTCAGTCCCCAGTAGAAATACATATTTAATGTTGAAAGCCTTGGTCTTGAGCTGGGTCTGATGCTGGATTTGTGGTGGTGAATGGCTTTCTGGGATGGTAAGAGCTAGCAGCATTTGGTTTGCCCTTCAAACAAGTTCTGTCCATGCATGTGTTGTATAATACCATGTTTTGGCATAGCCACTCCCAAACAGCATTGATAGTATGAGCTTGTCTTAATAATAGGGTAATTCTTGTGGTGCAGTGATCTGTATAACCAAGCCAATGTGGTACAAAAGAAAAAATTAGTCTCCTGGGAAGGTGATGGCTTGACAGAGACTTCAGTCTTCTACCCTTTCTACTCGTTCTACACCAGGGGTGGGCAGTTATTTCAGGTGGAGGACTACTTAACAGGTTTTGGTGAGTTATCGAGGGCCACATGGGTAGCCCCACTCCTTGACAGTTGCCCGGTCCACTTGCTGCCATCTTGGGACTGGAAGTCCCACCTCCTAACCCCTGACCTTTGCCACTGGAAGTCCTTCCCCTTGCACTCCCCCCAAATACTCCTTTTGAAGGGGGTTGCCATCTTAAAACCAGAAAAAAACCTTACACTAAAAGTCAAATACATACTATAACATGTTTTAATTTTATTTCAAAAAATATTTTTGTCATGATTTGTGTTGGTGTACTGTATATAGAGATGATTGCATAATAACTCAAAAATAAACTCTTTGTTTTATATATTGTATGATATGTGTATGTGTGGTGTGTGGATGTTTGGTGGGTGGGTGTGCGTGTATGGTGGGTGTGGGGGGGTGTTTGTGGTGTGTGTGTATGGTGAATGGGGGAGGTGGGTATGTATGGGGGCGTGTGGCTGTGTGTGTGGGGTTGTGTATATGCAGGGGGTTGCGGGTGTGAGGGAAGGTGGGGGGTGTGGAGGCGCCCCCACACCCCTCCCATAGCACAGCAGCAGCAGGTGAGGCGTTCAGGGCACAGACACCCAGTGGAGCGTGGCTCCGGCCAGTGCTGCACATCACAGTGAGGGGCGCAGCCTCCCCCGGGCTGTCTGTTGCTGGTGCTCCCCGCCCCTCATGCGCAGCCCACACACTTGCACAGCACAGGAGAGAAGCCCTGCGGGCTGGAGCTGATTGCCCTCCCTGCTGGGGCTGGGGCTGCGCTGCGGGGGAGGGAAGCCCCAGGTGTCTTCCCCTGGAGTGGGGAAGGCAGGCAGCTCCAGCCCATGGGGCTTCTCTCTGGTGCTGCACAGCCCCAACAGGGAAAGCACCTGGCTCCAGCAAGTGGGGCTTCCCTTCCTGTGCCGGTGAGTGCAGGGGCTGTACATGAGCCGGCAATACAGACAGCCCCGGGGAGCCTGCACCCCTCGTCCCAATGTGCAGCGCTGGCCGGAGCTGTGCACTGCCAGGCACCTGAACCCTGAGCATCCTGCCTCCTGCTGCTGCGCCATGTGGGGAGAGAAGGGAGGCACTGACAACCCCACAGTCCCTGACCCCCCTCATGCTGCCCACCCCAACTCTGCATTGCCACTGTGCCCCAGGCACAGGCCCCACACTGCTTCCAGCTCCAGCACCACACTCGAGGCTCCCTCCCAGCTGCAGTCCGGCCCTTGCTGCTTCCCTACCTGCTGCTACCTTCCCCGACTGGGGAAGCAGAGCAGGTCCCTGGAGGCTGCAGCAGTGACAGCAGCTCCACTTGGAAGGTGCACACTGGCTAGTCAGGGCCCTTCAGCCCATGAGGGTGGGAGCAGGGCAATAAGGTGTGTTTGGGGGGTGGATATACACGTGGATGCCTCACTCCCACCCTTGCGGGCAGAAGGGTTGGGCAGAGCGAAATCAGTTGGGGGCCCCTGTGGGCCAGATGGAAGTACTTGGCAGGCCGGATCCGGCTCATGGGCCGTATTTTGCCAGCCCCTGTTCTACACAAAAGTCCTAGATCTCAGGGACTGCTGACCTGAGGGGCTTAGGAGGAATGGGGAAACCTACAGATTAAAGCTGTGTACATTTACAAGACCCTCATAGCAAAAACAAGGGAAGAAGAAAATTAATAAAAATGAGCATAATTTAACCTTAGCTAGGTCTTTATCTGAACAGTATAAGCTTTCCAAAATATGTGGCATCTCGTTTGAAGTTGGGGTTTCTTCATAGTTTCATAGTTTCTAGGGTCGGAAGGGACCTGAGCAGATCATCGAGTCCGACCCCCTGCCATGGCAGAAAAGAGTACTGGGGTCAAACGACCCCAGCAAGGTGTTCATCTCGCCTCCTCTTAAAGACCCCCAGGGTAGGAGCCTGCACCACTTCTCTTGGAAGTTCTTGACAATAGAGATTTCACCATTTTTCTATCTACAACTGTTCATAGCACCTTTACTACTGAAGTTTGTATGCAGATTATTTTTTTCTTCCCAAAGCAGCCAGGGATTTGCTCAGTAGCTGTCATCAGTGTTTTTAAAGCGTAAGTAAGCAGGCCACATCTCCCAAGTTTTGCTTCATTCAGTGCTTGGGTATTCACTTACCTTTTTTTGAGGTCTCTTGAACTCAGCTTTTGTTCAGGTGAAGCAAACTACTCTTCCGTTAACTTGTCTGTTGCTGACAGGAGGGTGTGCTTTCTGTTGGCAGCAGATGTAGATGTCCAGACCATACATATTAGCTTTTAAAGGCAAAAAAGTTCATCCTGTCACAGCAGCACAAGCCGTCAGAGCTGAACCCACTATAAATAGAGACCTGTCAAGTGTTAAACTGGAAAAACTGATGAGAAAAAATCCCTGGCTAGCTGAGGAAATATAACAGAAAAGATGACCTTATATTTTAAGTAGAAGAAGAAAGTTCAGTCTTGAGTTATGCTCAGAAGAGCAGAGGCTACTGACAGTAAACTACATAGAGCCTCTGCAGGTGACAGGAAAGCCACTTAGTTAACAGCCATTGTCACAAGCAGTTGGCACTGCCACAAACTAATTGTTCTGATTTTGTAGGTCCAGATAAATACCTTGAAAAATGGAAAGCAATAAGTGAACACATTAAGTCTGTACCCTGGAAAAAAAAATAGGCACTGTTGAACTAATAGCACTATTCCATTTATAACCAGGCACGTGAGCTTTTATAGCAACGCATCACAACTTTATTGGTTGGGAAACTTATAAGACACTCATTTTCTTAAACAAATTGTTCTTATCCTTACTAATACAGCTGTCAAACAGGTTTAAAAACTTGAACATGACAATTTGGACTATTGTGATTTGTTTGGCTTATGCTAAGTTACTAGTATCATTTGATTCATAACTAAAAAGCAACTTTGCTTTTTGTTTTGCGTTGTTGGGTTTTTTCCCTCCCTCTTTCATCCTGATCTGTAAAGTAAAACTATTTTGGTTGTACCAGTTTGAAAATGTGGTTGATAATTTACTATGAGTGCTATTTTGATTCCCACAAAAACTGAAATATATTCATAGAAAATATGAATCTCACTTTTTTTTTCAAATGTAGAAAATCTAAGTATATTGTGTCTAAATCAAAACTTTTTTTTATTTGTTCAACAGCATCAAAATGTTTTGCTTGGGTCAGTTAACATTGCTCTGCCCCTGTCCAAGCCCAGTAGTCTTTTTGCCCCCACTGGGCTCCTTGGCTAGCCCTTATCTTCAGTGATATACCATGATCTGTTCTACTGGCTGACCTTATGTGATGCATAACAGGTTATGCTGTCTAGTCAGAGATACCAGCCAATGGAGGAGCAGAGAGGCATGAAGCTTCACAATAGTTGAAGCAGATGTACTTCAGCATCTAAAGTCAAAGTCAAATATTTGGATTCAACCGAAAGGATTTATTTCAACAGCTCCAAATCAGACTTTTTTGAACTGCCTTGTTTGTGAAAATGTTGGTATCTCCATTTTTCATCTTGATTCAGATTCACCTAGACTCTTGAAGAATTTTGATTTTAAATTACATGCAGCATTAGCTTATTCAAGTCTTGTTTAAATTAAAAAAAAAAGATTTATTCAGGCATCCATTTGTATTTGATGTAGTACTCTTTAACATTTAGAAATACAGTTTATCGACTGGCTTCCCCTCCCACCCCCATTTGTAGAAAGATTATATTAAAACCCCAGTTATATTCCTGTACAGGCAATCCCTGCTTCGCATTCTTAACTGGTTCCTGAAAAACCAAGCATTAAGCAAAACTAAGTGTTAAGTGAAACCAACTTTCACTTCCCAGTTTCTAAAGCGACCAAAATGACCAGAATCAGGGCTGCCAGGATTAGTGTCAGTTTCAGATGCCAATTGTACGATGCCCATGAGCGTTACAGCAAAACTCGCTGAGCGCTAAGTGGAATTGGGTATCCATGTAATATGAGCACTACAGCGAAATAGTGCTAAGTGAAACAGCATTAAGCAGGGGTTGTCTGTAGTTTGCAGCAAGCAGGAATACATGTCTGGAATGAATAGGCATCTGTCCATTTCATAAGACAATAAAATTGCACTGAGTGAGGCATCAGCTCACTGTACATCTGTGTGTGTGTCTATAGAGCCCAATTCTTGAGTGACAGTCCCTGCTGCATTTACCACGTGTGAAGTTTGTATTGAACAATCCTTAATGTGGTATGGGATTCTTTTGGAGGTTTCTTCTTTCCTCTGTGTGTTGGGCTCCTCTTTCTTCAGGAACCGTCATTCCATGCTTAATAAACTGCTTCCAAGTGCTTCAGTCCTCAGCAGTCTTCTCCCAGTTGTTTGGCTCAACATTCATTGTCTTCATCTCTCCCTTGCAAGCATCTCTGAACCACAGATAAGGATGCCCGCATGATCTTCTTCTTGTAAGAAGTCCTCCGTACATGGGATCCTTGGGTGTATAGCCATCATCCATTCTCTGCAGATGTCCAAGTCATCAGAACAGATGGTACTTTCATATTACTACATGGTAACACCAGGGAACTAGAAACTAAGTTTTCTCGATCCTCCTACTGAATTATCCATCACCTTTGGACAAATTAAAGGCCCAGAGATTTAAGTGTCTTTCAGAGGCTTGTATCTTGGGGCCTGTTGTGCAGAGTCCCATAATTTACTGTAAAAGATAACAAAAGCCCAGCTTGTGCCACTGCATAAAATGGATTACAAAAGTCAACAAAAGCTGAAGACAGGTTGGATTAGTCCAAACAAATGTCTGTGTCTTAAAAGGAGAATTGAACTGCAACAAGAGCAACAAAAGCACCAGACTGCCTCAACCAGTTTGTTCTCTTTTCCTCAAAAAGGACTGTTGCCATCTTTAATGACATCTCAAAGACTTTCAAACAGGGCTAGGGAGATTCTTTACAAATGTTCTCTAAAACTGAAAGGAATATAAAAATGAAAACCTTGACAGTATGCGTTCTTTAACTGTTTTTTTTCCCCCTTCCCCTCCACTCTTTAACTTTAATAAAAGATTAAGATTTTTAGTGAGGCTGTTGATATTGAAGTAAACCACCCAGTATCTTAGTAATTGACACCCCAAGTCTTTTTAATCGTTGCATGTTGTACAGTGCCAGGGTCATGGGAATATACCTTTAATGGTCTTAAGTGCATTTATCTACTAATTTATTTATACAAAGAAATTAGCACAACAGGTTCCAATCCTGCAACATTATTGAAACACCCAAAATCAGAAAACTCTTTGAAAATCTTTACCATAGCCCTTTGTATCTGTAACATTACATAAAATATGGATAACAATCTACCACATGGGAGCTGTGTTAATTAAAATGAAATTGTTTCTGAAGTGTTTTCAAAGCTCCTATCAAGGTCTGTTTTTTAAATAGCAATAGCAGTAGATATGCCATGGAAGTACCATTGTTGGAGTTAGGCGGAGTGGTCAGTGATTTAGCTAGTGCAACATGGCAGTGGGTAAAATATGCAGTGCCTCTCTGTCTTTGGTTGGCAGAGAGGGGGTGGAAATGTTGACAACAAGTAGAACTTTGTTGAAAAGTATCATCCATCAAGATGGTAGTGAAGTATTGTAGGAAAATCAATTAAATGACTTTATAAAGCTCACTAAAAGCAACACACCCACGGTGAAGCCACCCTCCTGGAAATCTTGGAAATACTATAATTGCCTGTTAAAAACTGACAGGATGAAAAATCAGGCAGCAAAAGAGATACTGTTAATATAGGAAAAGACTGCTTTTTATAGATTTTTCAGACCAGTGTCTGGATCCTTTAGCAGCTGTATCTAAGACACCATACAGAAATGAAAAAAAAACAGCCCAAAAAACCCAAATTGGTGCCTTTGAGGTAAGTGTTGTGTATATATATGACACATGCAAATGTGTGTAGGTATAGCGAGAGATTCTGCACCCTATATTCAGGGTACATAATATTGCTTCCTGTCCACTGGTTCCCTCTTTAAATGAAGTACTCTGCAACCTAAGTAAAAGGGTTGTATCAGCTGTCCCCAGCACATGCAGTCATTGTACAGAAGAGCCATTTGGTGTTGGCAAAGAACTGATTCACTTACAATTTCTTTATTAAATTATCCCCTTCTTTCTGCAAGATAATATATGCTAGTAAACCTTTTATTGGATATTCTGTCTTTGCTTTATCTTTCAGCTATAAAAATCTGGGCAAATAAAGGCCTGATTCTGCAAGTCCTAAGAAAGTGATATATTGGGAAATAACTTTTGTCTCCTTTTAAAGTTAGTAATTTAAAGTTTGGCATTTTAATGCTGACATTTTTAGCATGGGAGGCTTTATGTTAAGAGGCAGAAGGAGAAGGGGAATGTATTCAGAAATCATGGCTGGACTTCTGTGTTGAAAAGTCACTCAGGTGTTTGATTTATTATGTATTTCTTGAAGCACAGGTCTTGCTGGGTTGATAAATGCTTTCACACTTCTTTTAAAGACTAATATTTAAAGATAGGTGAGTTATAAACTGTCTATACCTTTCCCAAGCTTTGGTTTTGGGGAATTATTTACCTATTTCTTCCTCCTATTTTATTTCTACTTGCTACAGTCAGAGGCTCACAGTCAACATTGCTAATTGTCTTAACAGGGTTTGGTCAATAGCTATGGCTAGATTCAGTCATTTTGCCAATGTTGTCTTAAAGTGATCCTCAAGAAATCTTAGGCCTTCTAACAGTAAGCTTAATAAAATTACCTCACTCCTTTAAGTGTGTTCATCTGAAATCCTGTCTTTGATCACTAGTGCTCTCTGGTGGGTTTATAGGGAGTTGCAATAATACAGCCTCAGCTGCTTTCTGTACTGGTGGCTCAGTTGCTATTCCAGGTTTCTACCTAGATCTCTGTTAGTCTCTAGTTTTTCTTCTTCTTTCAGAAGTCTTTTTGGATTTTAGTAATACCCTCTGTTTCTGAGGGTTGGTTAGGAGAGCCCTGGACCCTGCCTCCTAAGTTACCCCTGTTTTTGTTCAGAACTGCAGTTTTTAGCTTCCCCGTTCCACATCCAAAGTCCTCATAAGGCTTCTTGCAGCTGATCTCAGATTCTTGGATTCTAAGATACAGCATCCTGAATAGTCTGGCTTTTCCCAGGTATCTCAGACCGTGGACACACATTACATCTATGGTGATACAAAAAGTGAGTTCCCACATATGCAGGTCACCTGTAGCACAGTGAAAGCAGAAAATTGGCCACAAAAATGTTCCTTTTTCAAATAGGAAGTTCTTTGTAGTACCACATGTAATGCATGAACAGTTATATGTAGTGCTTTAGGAGGAAGGGAGTGGGGCTTTCTCCCTGAAAGCCTGCCCAGCTGTGACCAGCTGTCGTGGAGCCCTGCCAGAACCCTGTTGTGACCTCCACTGCCATAGGAGTACCAGCAAGAGTGTCTGCAACTGGAATAGATGCTTCTGCTGCCACCACTATAGTACTGAGGTACTTTGTAGCCCAACTGATTATCATGTGTCCATAGTCTCAGTGGTAAATATCACCCAATAATCCCTATAGAAGCTATTTCCCTTGGGACAGACCCCACTTATGTGTTTCTTACCTTCAGTGAGGGTGCCCAAAATGGCTTTGTCCTTTTCTTTTGGTATCGATGGTGGCTGGTTCTGTCCAGTTGCTCCTGTTGAGCTGGATCTACAACTTCTGAGGCCATTACAGCTGCTCCATTGACCATACCAGAAGACCTCACAACTCACAGTCATTGAGCATATGGGATTCTCTCTGCAGTCTTAGCCCTTCTTGACATAAATTCCTCTCAAAAGCTTCTCTGCCTCTTTGAGTCTTCTCTCAATGATGCTCCTGCCTCTGAGTTTCAGCCTTCTTCCTCTCAAGATATTGAAGAGCTACTTATTAGTCCCAGCTAAAAAAAGTGGTTACTTGCCAAATTAAGCTGTGAGCAGTAGGAATAGCATGGGGTGTATAACACTGTAAAAAAAAAAAAAACTACCTTCTTTTACCAGCTTTAAAAGAACAGGGCAGAGTGCTGCCCCTATAGCAAAAGGGATAGGTGAAAGAGACTGATCAGATGTACTTTGATCTGGAGCTATAAAAGTGCTATCCTGGGTAGGATAAAGTCCCTTTTGAGCCTGGGATGGCCAAACTACTTCTGATATTTTGTTTTATCTTTACAGTCTCGGTTCTTTGTAGCACTGTGCACACCTTTCTGTGAACGTCAATGAATAGTTTCAGTGGTGACTACAAAGCAGAACGTTCAGGTACAAGACTCCCCTGTAATCATTTAAAAAATGTCACAGCACATCAAACACTTTTAATTAGCTCTTATGGCCTCTCCCTACCCTTCCATAGATCATTCATTCCATCAACCCTAGGCCATAACAGAGATGCTAGAAAAGGCTGTGTCCTCTCTCTACACAGGAGAACCTATTTTCCTCCATCTTTTTCTTTTTTCTTTTAAGTATATATCATATTTTCAGGGCATATAATATTTTCAGGCAAAGCACTTTGAAATGTTCTCAACCCAAAAAATGGAAATAAGTCAAGAAAGTAGTGAGCCATTAAGAAGAAGGTTTAGAACGGAAGCTGGAATTCATCATTAAGTAGAATATCAACACATGGTATATTCTCACTGAAAAAGTTCTCCTGTTAAGGGTACGCATTTGTCTTCCCACATACTGCCCTTTTCATTGGAGTGATCCAATTATGTGCCAGCATAGTGGTAAAATAACAAGCGTCTTCCTGGGTGTGAGTTGTCATATGTATTGCAATGAATGTCAGTGGAAACTATTCTATAAATTTGATTTTTGCAACAGAAATTTAGACTCCCCCAACTTGAAGATACAGCTTTTTCCATTACCTCTTTAGTGCATTTCATGAAGAGAGACAACTAGAAAAGGTTGTAATCTAAGATGTACCTATATATCAGTACAATTGTCTGACGTAGTAAGGGGCATCAGTGTTCTAAGAAATTTAATTGTTGATATACAAAGGTTTACAGCTATAATAGATGATTCCTCAAGCTTAAGTTGGCTTAAGAAAATACTGTATGTGGATACTTCTAAGACAGGAGTGTCAAACCCATTATGGGCCCCAGGCTCAATCCAGACTGTAGGGCTCCTCTGGGGTTGGATCAGTGGAACTAGCAGCAGATGCAGTGGGTCTAGGGCAGAGGGTGCATGTCAGCATGGATCTGGGAGCTGGCAGCGACATGTGAGGGAGTGGGCAGTAGTGGGGGTGTGGGAATGGGTGCCAGTGTGGGTCGGGATTGGGCTGTTGTGCAGATCCAGGAGTGGGTGCGCAGCATGGGTGGGAGATCAGACAGGAGCATTGGTGGGGTATCGGACCAGGGGCCAGCAGCAGCATGGGCTGGAGAGCAAGAGGCATCGCCAGTGTGGGAGTGGGAGTGGGAGTGGGATCCAGGGATAGATGGCAGTACAGATGTGGTAGGGAGAAAGAACAAAAGAGTAAGTGATAGTAATGTCCATTAAGGGCCAGGGACTGCTAATTGTGAAGATGACTGGTGAACCGGAAGGAATGGTTCTGTGGGCTGAATCCGATTCTCCTTGCCCCTACAATCCCCAGATACTAGTGGCACAACTTGAACAGTTCCAAGGAGTCCTGAGACTGGTCACAGGGTGGCAGGAACTGGTGACGCTGCTTGAGCAGCCCCAGCACCTGCCATAAATCCTAGGAATCTGTCCCCTGGGCTCTTTATTTGATGGTTGAACATACTGTAGTAGGTGCCCAACCCCTTGGCCACTGCTGAACAGTAGCTCAGGTAGGGCTGGTTCTAGCTATGCAGAGCTTCCACCACTCCAATGCTGCCAAATTTTCTGATCCTTGGGGATCCCCACGGGTTGAATGCTGTGGCTGGACGTTAAGTACCTCTGGTCTAGTGCACTAGTACATGGGTCTAGCCATATTAGTATTGGTCATATTACACAGCTTTGACAGAACTGGCTTAATGGTGCTTGATGACATGTAAGCTTTGGCTTCTCTTTTATTCCACAAAAAGAAATGTGGAAGACATTATATTTCACTGTAGCCTTCCATGTGGGTTTGTAACTAAGTAGTGTCAGAGATATGTAACAATAATGAAGTGCATCTTCAGCAGTGATGAAACACTGTGTTGTCACCTTCTTTCTGGCACATGCCTCACAGAAATTTATAGATGGTTTCCTTTACATCTTGAATCTCTTTCTTTACAAACTACCCTTATTCTCAAGGTGGCTTGACATTTTCCATTATATGTTTTCAATAGATTGTAACTTTGTTAAACTTCTGTGCACTCAAGCTGAAAAATTTCCAGGCCTGTTGTTTGTCTCCAGTTGGCCTTCTAGTAGCATAGCCATTTCAGAGAAATATGCAGTGTTTTGCCTATGTTAAACTAACTCTATTTTTAAAAGAACAGGAGTTCTATCCTTTTGAGTGAATGCTCAAAATTTGCAAGGTTGTCGTGCAAATGTCAAATTCCTTCCATGCATTTTTTTTCCTTCTCATATACTCTGTAGAGTTTTTTTTAGGGACTGGGAATTAAATTCTCCTAATAGTCTGGGCCGAGCATGTTTCATCTCAGTGCTGCAGGGACAAAATGGGATTCTTTCTTTAATGGTGCCTAACTTGTGACAGGGGGCACCTCCCAGGCCTGGTCACAGTACCGGCCTACCTGGTCTCGTCTGCCACACCCTTGATGGAACGTAAAATGATGTTACAATCAGTTGGAGGCTGCCCATTTAAGACCCTGATGCCTAGGGGCTTACACATGACTCCAGCCTTCCCTTACTGTGTCCCGTGCTTTGCAGATGGCATCTTTTCTCTCCACCCTAACGGGCCTTGTTCATACCACTTGCTTTCACCAGGCCTTTCACACTCTGCCCACTCTCACTGGCCTCTTACTCTCTGCCCCACGCTGGGTCACACTCAGACTACCCTGCTCCCTTGACTGGCTCCCATAGGCCATCAGGCTTGTCTACTCACACTCCTTGGCTGACCAGCATGCAACCTCTCAGGCCTTCTCAGGACCCCCATCTGCACAGTTCCTTGACCAGAGTTCAGATCCAAGCCCTTCTCTGGGTCACTCATCAGTCTCCCTCCCTGTTTAGGGCTGATTACTCACCCACTTGGCCTCAGGCACACTTGCAGCCTCAGGCATTTGAGGACTTACCTGGGCCTAACTGCTCCCTTGCTGGGGCTTCTCTCCACACTGCTATGACTGCCCACTCACTGGGGCCAACTCCATGACTGCACCCTCGCTGGGTCCACTGGGGTCTTGCACCCCCTTAGGCTCAGGTGCCTCCATGCAGGATTCTTGGCCCCCTACTCTTAATTGGTTCCTTTGCTTGGACCCGCAGCACTACCACTACCCCTTCCTGGAGCAACTGGGGCCTTACACCCCCACATGGGTCTCAGATGTAAGCGTACAAGTGTACCTGACCCCCTCCACTCTCCCAGTGGGCTCAGGTGCCTCCCCTTAGGCATGCCTGGCCCCACTACTCACACTGGGCTAAGGTGCCTCCCCTGGGTGTGCCAGGCCTCATGTCCTCCAGTCTTAACAACCCACAAGATGGTGGGGGCTGGGGTTTTAAGGTACCTCTACCTACTTTTCACCAAGAAGGTAACTGGTCTGGCATTATTGGGGGACTGTTCCACCACGGACAGCACCACCAGACCACCCTTCCCGGGCACGGTGCAGTTTTCCATCTTACACAGGACCAAGCAGGCCTACCTGCCCTGGTCTAGTTCCCTCATTAGGGTACCTGGCTGATGGACTTGGGCTCTTTCTCTCATGGGGCCCAGCTCTCAGTCTGGCCCCATTCCAATATTGTAACTCCCAGCATGCTGGCTGACTCCTACCCTCTTCAGCTGTGATGTTCCCCCCATTGAAGGGACCTTCAGTCTATGCAGGCTCTGGCCCCACCTTCAGGCCATTCAGGGTGCCAGATAGCTCACCTTGGCCCTCACCTGCCCTTCACATTGGGTATAACTGCCCTTCAGCCCTGGCCCTTTTGCACTGACCAGTGCGAGGGATCCGAAAGTCAGCCTAGCAGCTGTTGCTCCCCCATACTCCAAAGGGTTCTCTCCTGGGTCTCACCACAGAGCCCCTGACTTCACCCTTGACTGATCTACTCGAGGCTTGCCTGACCCCTTCTGTAGGCCTACCAGCTGTTAGCCCCATGCTTAGGCTGGGACTTGTTCTCACTCTTGGGGTTCTGGTCCCCATTGGGTCTGTAGAAACCTCCTTCCATCCCCATAATTCCTCTCTTACTGCCATGGTATTCCATGAGCAGCAGCTCAGCTGGGTGTTGTTGCTCCTTTGGCTGCTTGCAGCAGACTGCTGCCTCAGACCTGAGAGCCCAGATTTAACATGGCTGCCTGCATCTGCCGGTTACCTGCTCTCAGCCCTAAAGTGGCAGGCACTGAAGGTGCCACATGGCTGCTCTGGTGCCAGGCAGTGAAACTTTTTGGGTGCTCTCAGTACTCCTCTTGCTGGTACTTGGGCAATTTGGTAAAGGAGGAAACTGCCTAAAATACAAGCAATCAAGCGGGGAACAGGAAAACTAGTTCCTTCCTTTCTCATGTCCTCGTGACAAGGTATTTAGTAGGGCTGTGCAAAGCTTTGGTAGCTGATTCAGTTTGGAGGAGATTTTGGAGGAGTTTGCGGCCAAATTTCCAAATCCGAATCAAAAGAGGAGACCCATTAAAAGACCCAACTCAAATCGGAAGCCTCCAAATTGATTTTGAGAGATTCAGAGACAGTGACAATGTGTAGGGGGTGGATGGGAGTGCACATGCACCCCCTGAGAGTGCTGGTGCACCCACTGACAGGCAGCACTCCCCACTTAGGCAACAGGCGGGGAGGGCAGGCAGGAGTGCCAGTGCCCCTCCTGCGAGTGTCGGCCAGGGAGTGTGGGCACCAGATGAAGTGCTTCTGGCACTTACGGGAGTACGACTCATGCTTCCCAGTTGGTGCATTCAGCCATGGAAAGAGCCCACCCCCAGTCAGTGAGATTGGCTGTGGGAGGACCCCCACCAGTCACTGACTGGCCAATGGGGGGCACATACCCCCCCCCCCCGACGTAGGTGGCAACAGTCACCCATGTTCAGAGAGATTTGGGGATTCAGAAGGCTTGCAGCAAACAGTGAGAAGAGGGAGGGGGATGGGGTGATCTTCCATATATGGAAAAGGCTGAGTGGGGGAAAGACTGGACTGATATTGACATCTGTAGCTGGCCAGTGACTGTGATCTTACCCTGAGTTCCCTTCCAATCACAGTGCTCTGGGGGAAGGATGTAGAAACATGTCAAGTTGTATCTGAAGTGATCTGTGCTTCTTGTGAGCTCTGTCTGTCTTGGCGCAGCAGTGTCTGAAAGGGTCTGGCTTCCTATCTAGTCTCTTCCTAGCTAGTCTGTCTTGTAAGTTGTATCCAATCCTTTCCTACTTACCCTTGCCTACAATCCCTATTGTTATCCCTATCTAGTCCTTTCTGCTTATTCTTCCCCCAAAATCCTCTTATTTGTTCTTGTTAATCTTTCTTGATTCTTTTCCCCACAAAAAGAAATCTGTGTTTTCCCTGACAGTGTGTCATCACTGCAGGAAAGCACAACATATATTACACACACATGCATTTTGCAGCTCACCAAACATTATGAAGCATGCTGAAAAGGCAGGTACCAGGTCTTCTGGCAGGGGAAGGAGAGAGGGCAGAGGGAGAGCTGCGAGTTCCCCCCCTCCTCAAACATAGATGCACACTCTTTTTTGGCAGTGATGAGTGTTCTGCTGCTGGTGGGAGCAAGGAGGTTGTAGCAGTGCCTGCACCTGCACCACCACTACTAACACTACTAACCAGCAGCAGCATAACATTCTCCACCCCAGTTTCAGTTCCCAGTGCCAGAGGAGGAGCTGTATCTGGAAGCAGAAGAGCTGAAAGCCATAGCAAAAGAAATTCTGGAAAAGGATAGTATCATAGAATCAATGAATCGGAAGGGACCTAGACAGATCATCTAGTCCGACCCCCTGCCATGGGCAGGCAGGAGCACTGGGTGTGGCAGGGGTCATAGGACCCCAGCCAAGTGCTTATCCAGTCTCCTCTTGAAGATCTCCAGGGAAACTGAGAGCACCACCTCCCTGGGCAGCCTATTCCAGGCTCTGGCCACCCTTACCATGCAGTAGTTCTTCCTAATATCTAACCTAAACCTATCCTCCCTCAGCTTGTGGCCGTTGTTTCTGGTGACTCCAAGGAAGGAGGGGGAATCTGATTTGTACTCCACACCCCTCAGAGTTCCCCAAAAGGCAGGTCTGCATCTCTGGAAGGCACCTCAGAGGAGGTTGTGGAGACAGGTGGCTCAGCTCCTCCTGTTGTTGTGTCTCTGCCTGGTGAGGAGGGGGATAAGGCAAGATCCCCACCCTCAGCCTAGAAGCAGGTGGGTAGTGTAGTGTGGGATCATTTTGAGGTGGCAGATGATCCCAAGCATGCTATCTGCCAGAACGGCCAAAGGCAGATCAGCTGGAGCAAGGAGGTGAAACACTTCACTACCATGGAGATGCTGCTGCATCTCAGGAGGCATCACCCCCTTGCCCTTGTTCCTCCTCAGCCTGGCACCAGTGGGAGTGTGCCCAAAAAGAAGTCCCCTTTTTGCTCCAAAGCCCCCGTCCCCAAGAAGCAGAGACAGGCCACCCTGGACCAGTGGGGGAAAGGTGGAGACAAGCTGGGGGCAGATTCTGAACATGAGCGAGATCACCCAGAGCACTGGGGAGATGCTTGCTCTGGATGGCCAGCCCTTCTCTTTTGTTGAGCTTCCAGAGTTCAGGTGGCTAATGGCACTTGTGGCCCCATCATGTCAGGTGCCCACATGCACCACCTTTAGCACGACGGTGGTGCCCTCCCTGTACAAGGCATGCAGGGAGTACTTGAGGGAGAAGCTGTGGAAGGCAGGTCCACAGGTAGCCTTGCACTTCACCTCGGACATCTGAAGCAGCTGGGCTGGAGATCACGCCTACCTCTCACTCACAGGGCAGTGGTGCAATCAGTCAGGGCATCAGTGGGCTCTCTTTCAAGCGGAAGTAATGGACGAGTCCCACCTGGCGAGGGAGATCACGGTGGCCATGAACCGTATGGTGCAAGGGTGGCTTGATGGGCAGGGCAGGCTCACTTGTGGGTTCATGGTCACCAACAACAGGGCCAGTATGGTCAAGGTGGTGCATGATGCCAACTTTGTTGGCATCCGCTGGTTGGCACACAAGTTCCACCTTGTAGTCAGGGATGCCTTGGAGGGGGACAGGGCTTCTGGTGATGGCACTGCCTCTACCAGCCAGCTAATTTTGAAATGCAGGAAGTTGGTGGGCTACTTCCACTGGAGCATCAAGGGGGACAAGATGCTGCAGGACAAGCAGGCAGAGCTGAGCATCCCACAGCACAGAATCATGTAGGATGTGGAGACTCTGTGGAACTCCATGTACCTGATGCTAAAAAGGCTGTGGGAATGGGTGCCATTCATGAGATGGCCTTTGTCAGAGAGATTGGGATCAGCAGCTCCCTTAACAAAACAAAGTGGGATACTATCTCCCAGATACTGTGGTCCTCAAGCCGTTCCTTGAAGCCACTGAGCGCCTCAGTGCTGGCAATATCCTCCTTAGCCAGATGTAGTGAGGGAATTTCAGAGCCAAATGGAGAGCTTCTGGGGGATCAGTGTTCCTGGCTAGGGCAAGGTGTTTTCACTAGAGGTGGAAGCACTGATGAAAGAGCTGAAGAAGGGTATCAAAAAATGGCTAGATCTGTTGCAGTCCAGTATGGTCCACCTGCTGGCAAGCATGTACAACCCGAGGGTGAAAGGGAGCATCTGCAGCAGCAAAACCCTGGATCACTAGATGGAGGTGCTGGTAAAGAGAATCAAGGAGGCAGAATGGCAGGGGTGGGGGGACATGAAAGAGGGGGATACACTTTCCTATGTCAGTACTCCCAACCACAAGCCAATTTCCTCCTTCACAGCCATTGCCAATGTGGGCCAAGGGCATGGCTTCAATTGTTAGGGTCCAGAGGCGCCAGACCCTACCATCAGGCAGGTAGCACAGAGGCCTTGGTGCCTACCTATCTTGCCAAGGACATGGAGGCACTGCACTGTGACCCCTTGGCCAATTGGGCAACCCGCAGCCAGGTGTAGCAGGATCTTGCCATGGTTGCCCAGGAACACCTGTCCTGTCCACCGACCAGTGTTGCAAGTGAGAGGGTGCTCAGCATTGCTGGGGATGTTGTGACACCCCACCACACCTCCTCGGATCCTGGTTTGGTGGAGCAGCTGGTGTTCCTGAAGGTGAACCTCCAAGCTCCATGTGCAGACAGAGTGAGTGCCACCCTCCTCACTCTGCACCTATTTGGTTTTTTTTATTTGCTTTCACAACCTTGAGGTGCAGTTTCCCAGAAACCCCTACACCTATCTCCTTGAAACTTGGCAGGCTTTATGCCCGCAGAAGGGGCTATCATCGCTGCTGTTTTCATCTGGTATAGGTATTTTAGTGATTCCCCATTATAGTCTGTGGTTGAATCAGCGCCGAATCTCTGAAGCCAAATTGGCTGAATCGAATCAGGACAGTGATTCTAATCACTGAATCAAATCATTCTCCCTCTGAATTGGCCAAATCCAAATCCAAATCCAAAGCAAATAATTGCTGCTTTGCACAGGCCTAGTATTTAGCTGAATTTGCAGATTTATTGGAATCTGACAGGTCATGCTGTAAGCACTTCTGTTATGGCCTTGGACTTGCAACTTCAACCGCATGCCTTAGCACTCGCAACACTTCAGCCCCCCAGGAAGACTAGTAAAGAGATAGGAACAGAAGGGACAGTCTGGGAATGGTAAGAGGTGGAGAAAAAGAGGAAAAGGCTGGGGAGCTGATAGCAGAAAGGGACAGACTGGAAGTGGGGGACAGGGAACAATAGCTGGAGAAGAACGCTGGAGTTGGAAAGGGGCTGGCTAAAGGGAAGGCCAGGCTAAGGGGTAAGTGGCAATATGTGTAACCACTAGAGAATGCTCCCTTCCAGAATAGGAATAAACTCCCAAACCGTAACATTCTGCTGCTGTCTGGAACAAAACTTACCATCAAATGCATTCGTCCTTCCCTTGGTGACAAGTCCAAATAGTAGTTGGCCGTAACTCTCCATCACTTGCTCAATTAGCTCTAGTAGTAGAGGCATGTGCTGTGGATCTGAAGGTTCCCTGCAGCTGATCCATTTGGAGTCTTTTTGGTGCTGTATGTTGGGATTTTGATTTTGCATTTCTTTTAACTAAGCAGATTATACACTGAAAAAACTTTTTAAAATATTGGTTGACACATCAAGCACTCAGACTAGGAATTGATTGAATTAAAGTTACCCAATATTTACTGCCTCACAAATTCACACTGTGCTTTCCTCAAGACACCTTCCTAATTTAGTGAGTAGGGTAGGGTAGACTCTGGGGATGAATTTGTGTTGTGTAGGGAATAAAACTGTTGTCTGCAAATCCTGCTGCATTATTTGTTTCAAAAGATGTATAGCAAACCTAGGGAGGAAGAACCAGCAGCATACCTACAGGCTAGGGAACTCCCTTCTTGTCAGCACAGAGGCAGAAAAGGATCTTGGAGTCACTATTGATTCCAAAATGAACATAGGCCGGCAGTGTGGGGAGGCAGTCAGGAAGGCCAACCGCACCTTTCATGCATCCACAGATGCCTCACGAGTAGGTCCAAGGAGGTGATCCTCCCCCTCTATGCAACACTGGTCAGGCCACAATTGGAGTACTGTGTCCAGTTATGGGGATCACACTTCAGGGGGGATGTGGACAGCATAGAGAGGGTCCAGAGGGCCACTTATGATCAAGGGGCAGCAGGGCAGGCCCTACGAGGAGAGGCTACAGGACCTGAACCTGTTCAGCCTCCACAGGAGAAGGCTGAGAGGGGATCTGGTGCCCATCTATAAATTGGCCAAGGGAAAGCAGCAGGCAATGGGGAGTCCCTGCTCCCCCGAGCACTACAGGGAGTAACAAGGAATAACGGCCATAAGTTGATGGAGAGTAGATTCAGGCTAGACATCAGGAGGCGCTACTTCACTGTCAGGGCAGCTAGGATCAGGAACCAATTTCCAAGGGAAGTGGTGCTGGCTTCTACCCTGGGGGTCTTCAGAAGGAGGCTGGATAATCACCTTGCCAGAGTCGTTTGACCCCAGCATCCTTTCCTGCCCATGGCAGGGGGTCAGACTTGATGATCTGCTCAGGTCCCTTCCAACCCTACCTACTATGAAACTATGAATAAGGCAGAGGATTGGAGGAAGAGAGGGGCTGGTCTCTGCATTAGGGTACTTGAAGAAAGCCTGTCCCTGTCTGTATTACAGGTGCTGTGGTACTGAATATCTCACTTCAGCCAAACTTTTCATGGATAACCTCACTGTGGTTTCCCAACTTGAGACATCTGAAACTTGATTTGCAGAAGCATTGAGCACTCCCAACTGCAACTGAAGACAATGGGAACTAAGCTTTGAGCATGCCATTTTAAAGGGGTTTCTTGAGCGTTTTATAGTGTTCCATTATAAATAAGGTCCTTTGTGCTTCTTGTTGGGCATACATATTTGTGCCTTAAATTTGTGCCTCCTTCCCCCCATCTCTAAAGCAAGGGTAATAGCACAAACTTTCAGGATGTTGGGAAGATAAACTGGGTTTTTAGTTGTAGCTGTGTTCGTCTAAGGACATAGTCAGGCAAGGTTCTTTGAGTAGATGTGATATCTTTTATTCTGTCTAATAAAAGAGATCACATCTACTCAAAGAATCTTGCCTGCCTTGTGAAATTAAATGAATTTTTGGGCAACATTGTGTTGATCAGTGCCTTAGAGAAGTCCAAGAAAAAAACAACCCCCACCCACAGCTTCACAGGCAGCCCGGTGCCTCCACTGCCCACCCTAACCTTCCTCCCAGATGGACATGCCACATGGGCAGTCCCTCTCCTCCGCTGCACACACAGCTCAGCTCCTTCCCTTGATGAACATGCAGCACAAGCACCCCAGAACCCCCTGCCACTGTGCCACCCCAGGGTGGAGGAACCTGAAGACCCAGCCACCCTCTGCAGAAAGAGAAATAGGGGGAGCAGCAGATGGGTAGTATCCTGCAGGTGGCATACTAAGCCTTTGTGAGCCACCAGTTGGATAGCCCTGATCTATGAATTTCTTCTGGCTATACAGCTCACCATAAATGTACAAATCTGTGAAAGTTGCCATGTGTCCTGTCTGTGCATATGCTGACCATTCTTTAATTCTGTCGGGATTTTTAGCAAAGAATTTAGAATTTCTTGTTCTAATATCCCATGCAGAAAGGGCAAACTGTGTGCCAGCAGGAGGCTTGGCTAGTAGCACGCTCTTCTCTGAGGTGTATCTGAACCCACATCATAAACCAGAACTCTTACTCTTAATGCTACTGAGGCTGCAGACACAGAATGGAGCACCGTGTCAAGCGCGGTCCATGAATTTTAAACAGGAAAATGAGATAGTTTCTGCCTATCCGTGTTTGATAATTGTCCCCAGGCCAGTTCACGATTCTGTGCACTCTTTGTGAAAAGAGGTCAAGAACCTTAGTCGGGTACTACCTGTCAATGAAAAGTTTCAGTGCTCGGGGTGCTGCATGCATGCTGCACCTGCTGAGAAGTAATAGCTGCTACGGCACAATGTGTTTGCCAGCACAGACACTGAAGTACTGCACTCAAACTCATTTTGTGAAGCAGCTGAAGACAGCTTAAACATGAAATGCACCGTATAAATCTAAAATTCTTGTCTCTGCTCAGAGTGGCATTTGAATCATAAAGTGACTGTTTACCAACACAACTGAGCAAAACCGCAGCTGAGGGTTGAAAATATTCCATTTTCAATGGAATGCTGTAATTGCATTCGTAATAATAAGAAAGGAGAGAATAAATCTTTATCACATTCAAATAAGTTTCCTTTTTTTTTTTCTTTTTACATGTATAGTCTGATGATATTTCAGGATGAACAGGGTCAGGATAATGGTTGATGGAAATCAGTTATACCAGGTTTAGCTTGAAGATGGAAACTTTTCATTTAAAAATAAAAAGATTTAAAGTGTAATTTATTCCTGTGAATGTTATCACGAGGAGGAGAATTTTGCCTATAATGAGACTTATGTTATAGAAGAGCTGGTTTTAATCAACCTTGCAGAAATAGAAAGATAAGTCTTAAATAATGCTACCTTAGAATCATATTGTTGCCTGCTGAGTTATTTCCAGGTACAACCATAAAGCAATGCATTGCCAAGTGGGAATGGGTTCAAATCATTGATTCGGTTTATCAGAAGAACGCTCTGCTTTCCTTTGGGAGATGACAGAAAGCCCACTGATGTCCAGTCAGGAAAGATACGAATATGTCCAGTCAGGAAAGATACGAATAGAGTTAAAGTCAATCTTCCACCTAGAGAAAGCTTTATACACAAGCGGCAGGTTGGCATGCTTAAGAGAGAAAGTTGTTGATGATTTTTATACCACCCCTATTACTGTAGTATCTGAGTACCTCACAGTCTTTTAACTTATTAATGCTCATAGCACTCTAATGAGGTAGGAAGTACTGCTGTTGCCATTTTACAGTAGAAAAACCGAGGCACACAGAGATGAGGTTTTTCCTACATGTGGAATTTATTGCAAAGTCAGCTAGGTTATGAATTTACAAGACAATAGCTACTGCGAACTGACTCTTCCCAGGTTCACTCACATAACATCATGTCAGTGGCCACGTTTACACGAGACGCTGACTGTGCAGTAGCTCGTTACTACTGCGCGGCAGCGTCACGTGGCACAAAGTGTGATGTGGTGCTACTGCACGGCAGTAACAAATTAGTGCACAGTCATTGTTACCTAAAAGCTGTTCAGCGACACTACTACAGAGTAACTCTGGTTACTGCACAATCACTTGGTATTTGTGTATGCAAGTGAGAGACAGTTTGCTCCAATTCCAAAGTAGGAAAGTGAAGTAAGCTACTGCACACTAAGACTGGCCACATGGGGTGTTAGTGCAGAGTAGCTAGTTTGTCTGTAAATTCATTTCCTAGCTTACCACATGTTAACTTCCCCATGCAGAGAAGTCCTAAGTGATTTGCCAAGGTCATATAGGCTGTGTGGTGGAGCAGGAAATAGCCTGGGACTTGGAAGCCCAGGCTCAAACACCCTAACATCTGTCTTCTATGAATAAAAAAATCCATCTTGAATGTACATAGGTAGGTAGTTAGCTGTGTTAGCCCGAAGTCAGGCAGAAAGCAGAGTAGAGAGACTTTATAGATGAACTAAATCAGAGATGGATAAGTTTTTGCCAACCCAAGCATCTGATGAAGTGAGATACAATAAGTGAACTGGGCAGCATAAAGTAAAAATGTGTTTTCCACAATTCCCAAGCTAAGGAGAAATGCAGCACACACGTAAGCTGCCTATTTCAAAAGACCTAGCTAAGCTTTTTATGAAACAGCTTTATTCAGCATCTACCAGTGACATGTAATATTGAATCTTGTTGGTGTGGTGGCCTAGAGATGTGTCTTGCATACTGTCAACTGGAAGAAATGAGTTCAAATCCCTGATTTAAGTGTCCTAGAAACACTCCACAAGGACATTTGAGCACCACAGTGGGTAAGCTACAGCAGAACCAAATGTGAAAATACACATCTGAATACATTCCTGTTTCTTTAAAAAATATACAGACTTGGCAATCTGCATAACTGGCTTAAAAATATTATTTGTGACTGATGCATCCAGCTGCTGGCAGGAGGATATCACTGAGTAAACTGTTCAACCTGTTCTATAAACCTTGCATGAGCATGGGTAAAATAGCTCTTTTTTAAAAATTGATTGTTTAACTTTGTAAGTGTTCTGAAAAGAACTGTAATTCTGTACTTGTGATTTTAATTTACAGGTACATTGAAACCCTGAAGGAACACAAACCGAAAATCATTTGGGATGAACAAATAGCGGAACATTATTTTGAATACAAGAAGTGAGTTGCGGTCTTTCCTTACTGTTCTGTGTATATTTGGGGGCATGGTTCAGTAAACACTGAATTGCTGGCTAACTAGAACGTGTGATCAAATTCAGTACATTGAGAGTCTCCCATTTGTCAACTGTGTCAACAGTTAATAGGAAAGAGGGTTTCAGGGAACCAAAATAAGCAAGGCAAGGGTGAATGAAATAATAAATGTAGCTAAAACAAGCTTTAGTCTCAGACGGCACCAGGTAAGATCTTTAGATGTATGTTGGAATGGTAAGATATCTCTGCTCAAGATACCTGTTAAGTATCAGTTAGCTGAAAAGTCTGAGCCAAAGAGTGGCCTTTAAGTATGACCGGAAGCAAAACAAAATAAAAAATCTAAGCAAAGTCTTAGAAAAATCAGAATTTGACAGATAAGCCTTAAGATTAAGGTAAACAGCAGACTTAGATATAGCCGAAATAGGATGGGCTCAGAGAAGAATGGTGAAAACGAAGAAACAAAGCTATCTCCATGCAAACTAAGTAGAACAGAACTACTTCCATTAAAAAGAACATCAAGAGCTTAAAAGACAATAAGCTTTTTGTCATTCATTAAAAGACAGTCATTCATTAAAAGACAATGAAGACTGTTGTGCTTTCTCATAATAAGAGAAGCAAACAGCTCTTAATTAAAAGTAAAAAGATTATCATCAGAATTTTGATACCCCCTGGTTCATTACCCTTGTAATAGAT
Organism: Crocodylus porosus; assembly: GCF_001723895.1. NCBI lineage: Eukaryota > Metazoa > Chordata > Crocodylia > Crocodylidae > Crocodylus > Crocodylus porosus. The sequence goes on along the minus strand of NW_017728947.1, from coordinate 1,422,910 downwards.
CATCGCTTGTGAACATATCTCCTCTTTTGGCAAAGGCGTGGTAAACACATTTTCAAATTTGTACTACTTTTACAAATTTTCATATAGTATTTTTAATATAGTTTAATACAAAGCATCTGCATTGTTCAAATTACATGGACAACATACTATCCTTGCATATAAAATGCTTATAAGGACATAAGAACTGCTATTTACTGGATGAGGCCATAGATCCATCTTGCTCAGGATCCTTTCACAGAGGGGCAAAGAGTGGATGCTGCAAGGGAGAGTGAACTGGGTATAACCAGGGTTTTTTCCATTGTTCCTCTAACTTGCAGCCTCCAGCATTAAAGGTATTGGAAGTTCTAATTCAAAGGCTGTATCCCCAACTCGCATGCTCAATACTTACTGATGCCCTTTTTGTCCAAGAATTTCTCCAATTCTTGTCCCTTTTTGAGCCTGGCTAAACTGTCATTTTCCACAACATGTGGTGGCAATGAGTTTGATGCTTCAATTACATGCTGTGCAAAAAAGAACTTCTTTTTGTTAGTTTTAAACTTGCTACCTAATAATTTCATTTTGTAACCCCTAGTTCTTGGATTCTGAGAGACAGTAAATAATAAATCCCTATTTACTTTCTCCTCACCATTTAGAATTTTATAAACCTTTATTATGCCTTCCCTCAAATGTCTCTTTTCCAAACCGAACAGGCCTCTTTAATTTCAGCCCATATGGAAGCCCCTCCATATCACTAATCGGGCACAGTGTTCAAGGTGTGGATGCACCATGGATTTATAAAAGGGCATAATGATACTTTCAGTTTTGTTTACAATTCCCTTCTTAATAATCCCTAACATTTTGCTTGCCTTTTTGATGGTTGCTGAGCACTGAGCTGATGTCTAGTGAACTGTCCACAATGACTCCCAGATCTTTCCTGCGCAAAAGCAACTAATGTAGAGTGCATCATAGTATAGGTATAGTTTGGTTTATTTTTACATAGGTGCATCACTTTACTCTTATCTACATTGAATTTCATCTGCCATGTAGTTGCCATTTCATTCAATAATGGCAGATCCTTCTGTAGTTCCTCACAGTCCACCTTGGTCTTTTACCACTTTGAATAATTTTGTCATCTGCAAATTTGGCCACCTTGCTATTCGCCTCCTTTGCTACATCATTTATAAATTAAACAGCACTGGTTGCAACACAGATACTTGGGGGAACCCTGCTGTTTACTTCTTTCCATCCTGAAAACTGAACATTTATACTTACTCTTTGCTTTTTATCTTTAAGCCAGCTTCTAATCCACAAGAGCATGCTTCCTGTAAACCCATGGCTACCTAATTTAGTTAAGAGCCTCTGGTTGCAGATCTTATCAAAGGCTTTTTGGAAGTCCAAATATACATTTTCAGCTGGATCACCCCAATCCACCTGCTTACTGACACACTCAGAAAACTCTAATAGGTTGGTGAAGCATGATTTCCCTTTGACAAAGCCATGTTGATAACTTCCCAGCAAGTCATGTTCATCTATGTGCCGAACAATATTTTTTTTTATTATTATTATTATTATTTTTTTCTACCAGTTTTTCAGGAAGAGAAGTTAGGCTTACCAGCATGTAGTTTCCTGCATCCCCTCTAGAGCCTTTTTTAAGCTATAGGAGTCAAATTTGCAACCTTAGCTGATGCTGGCCTGGTCTGGGGGCTGATGGTGTATTCCCAGGTGTACCTTTTTCTGCTGAAAACCAAAATTTCTGTGGCATCTCTCTTATCAGTTGAAAAATCAACCCTATTTGATTTGATGCAGTCCTTGATGCAGAACTGGAATGTAATCCTTCTGTGGACAACTGGTTGTTTTGTTCAATTCCCCACTCCCACCAGCACGTTCTCTCTCTTTCTTCTCTCCTCTCCCCTGTAACTAAGGCAGTAACTAATGGGCTGAAATATTTGTTTGGAACTCTGAATCCAGCATTTTCACTTTATTAATTAAATCCCCATTGTAGCTACAAATTCTGAATTTGTCTTGCATTGTTAGACATCTTTGCTTCATACCTCTTACCAGAACTCAGTAATATTTACTGATTTGTTCACTTCTTCTCTTAATTCTATAAGAAGGAGGGCTGGGATTTGTCATCTCTCCTTGTGAGTTTTCAAGCATCCTGGTTTGACTTTACTTTGCGTATGTCAAATGATATCACGGTTCTTTTTATCACTTGAAAGTCAATAGAATCATGATCCATGTCTACCTGCCTCCACTGTGAAGTCCAGTTGGAGACTCAGTCATAGACAGGCTACTTCTAATACAATTTCCTTTTCAGCTGACTATGAAGACTTGCTCTGAAAATGTAAACCATATAATCATAGAAAATTAGGGTTGGAAGGTACCTCGGGAGATCATCTAGTCCACTGTTTCTCAACCTTTTTTGTACCAGGACCCATTTGTAAACATTGATGGCCAGTTCCTACCCACTGTCCCCTGCCCTTAGCCCCTCAGTGTGTGAGGCAAGTGGTGGTGTGTGTGAGGCATGGGGGGTCCCAAGCAGCCCCTTGCAGCCTGGAACTATGCCAGCCTGCAAGGGAAAAGGAACAGTTTCCCACATTTTTCTCCTTTAAAGAATAATTCATTGTAAAAGTTTTTTGATCCATTTTAAAATGTGTTTGCAACCCTTCCATATATTCTTGTGACCCACTTTTGGGTCACAGATTGAAAGATGCTGATCTACATGGATCCTGGTTTTCTCTGATTTTAAAAAACCCCCAATTTTTGGTTTAAAAAAAAGTAACCCCAAATCCACATTTTTCCATGATGTAAACAAAGCGCCACCAATATATAGATAGATATATAGTAATGTTTCATTTTAAATAAGGAAAAATGTGGATTTAGGGTTACTTTTTTAAAACAGAAAATAAGAGATATTTTTAAATCAGATAAAACCAGAATCCGTGTTGATCTAGTTCAACCGCCTGCTCAAAGCAGGACCATCTCCAACTACATCGTTCCAGTGAGGGCTTCATCAAGTCAGGCCTTAAAAACCTCCTAGGTTGCAGATTCCAAAACCTCCTAGGTTGCAGATACCAAAACTCTGGGTAACCTGTTCCAGTGGTTCACCACCCTCCTAGAAGGAAAGTTTTCCTAATATCCAACTTAAGCTTCCCTTGCTGTAACGTGAGATCATTGTTCCTTATTCTGTCATCTGCCTCCACTGAGAACAGTCTGGTTCCATCCTCTTCAGTTAGGTGAAGGTTGCTATCAAATCCCCTCTCAGTCTCCTCTTCTGCAGACTAAATAAGATCAGTTCCATAAGCCTCTCCTCATAAGTTATGTGTCCCAGCATCCAAACCATTTTTGTTACTCTCCGCTGGATTCTCTCCAATCTGGTCATCTCCTTTCTATAATGAGGGGCCCAAAATTAAACAGAGTACTTCGGATGTGGTCTCACCAGTACAGAATAGAGGAGAATAGTTACTTCCCTCAATCTGCTGGCAATGCTCCTACTAATGCAGCCCAATATGCCATTAGCCTTCTTGGCAACAAGGGCACACTGCTGATTCGTATCCATCTTATTGTCCGCTGTAACCCCCAGGTCCTTTTCTGCAGAGCTGCTGCTTATTCAGTTGGTCCCAAGCCTGTAGCAGTGCATGGGATTTTTCCATCCTAAGTGCAGGACTTTGCACTTGTCCTTGTTGAATCTCACAAGATTTCTTTTGGCCCAATCCTCCAATTTGTCTAGGTCACTGAATTTTAGCCTTACCATGCAGTGTATGTACTACACCCCTCAGCTTAGTGTCATGCGTGAACTTGCTGAGGGTGCAATCCATCCCATCTTCCAGATTGTTAATGAATATATTGAACAAAACCAGCCTCAGGACTGACCCCTGGGGCACTCCACTTGATACTGACTGCCCACTAGACATTGAGCCCGACAACCCAGCCCGCTTTATATCCACCTTACAGCCCATTAATCCAACCCATACTTCCTCAGCTTGCTTGCAAGAATGCCATGGGAAACAGTATAAAAAATCCTGCTAAATTCAAGGTATAATACATCTACTGCTTTCCTCACATCCACAGAGCCAGTTATCAGGCAGTCAGGTTCAGGCATGACTTGTCCTTGGTGAATCCCATGCTGACTGTTCCTAATCAGCTTCTTCTCCTCTAAGTGCTAAGAAATTGATTTTTTGAGGATGTGCTCCATGATTTTTCTGGGGACTGAGGAGAGGTTGACTGGTCAAGAGTTCCCTTGATCCTCCTTCTTCCCTTTCTTAAAAATGGGTACTATATTTGTCCTTTTCTAATTGTCCGGGACCTCCCCCAATCACCGTGAGTTTTCATAGATAATCACCAGTGGCTCTGCAATCACGTCAGCCAACTCCCTCAGCACCCTCAGATGCACTGCATCCAGCCCCAGAGACTTGTACGTGTAGAGCTTTTCTAAATAGTCCCTAACCTGTTTTTTCACCACTGAGAGCTGCTCACCTTCTCCCCAAACTGTGCTGCCAGGTGCAGTAGTCTGGAAGCTGACCTTGCCTGTGAAAACCAAGGTAAAAAAGGCATTGAATATTACAGCCTTTTCGTCATCATCTGTTGTTAGGTTGCCTCCCCCATACAGTAAGGGGCCCACACTTTCCCTAACCTTCCTCTTTTTGCTAACATAGTTGTAGAAACCCTTCTTCTTACCCTTCACATCCCTTGCTAGCTGCAACTCCAGTTGCACTTTGGCCTTCCTGGCTTCATGCCCAAGTGTAACAGGGAACCCTAGCCCTGTTACTAAGAGGTAGGGCCACCCCTTTTAAGACCCAAGTCTATAAGAACACCAGGCACCAGGAGGGTAGGGGTTAATAGCTCAACCACCCAGGTCAGTCAGCTGACAGGAAGAGGATAGACCTCTGGGTACATATAAACCCCAGGGCTGAGGCTGGCAAGAAGAGGTCTCTGGCAAGTGGCCAGGGAAGAGAGCTCCTGCACAGCAGAACTACTCAGGAACACTGTGGCTGCTGGCCAGACCGTTGCTATGGCTAATGAGGCTCCAGGAGACTACAAGGTACCCAGAGCTGGGAGGTACTCAACAATCAAGGAGCAGTTTGGGGTTTTTAAGGAGCCAGAGTGTGGCTTGTAGGATTTGTGTTACGTTATAGCCCAAAGGCTCATATTTATGTTGTTGTTTTATCCGGTGGACTGGGCTGAGGCTACTGGAAGAGGAGGAGGCCTCGTTGGGGCACACTACTGTGCAAAGCCCTAGTGCCAGGGGGCACAGCAACAGGGGGGTGATCAGACCCCAGAGCTAGGGGGCACAGCAACAAGGGGTTATCAGACCCCAGCGCCAGGGGGAGCAGCAATAGGTGGCGCTCAGACCCCAGTGCCAGGAGGCGCAGGGACAGGGGGTAGACCCCAGTACCAAGAGGCACAGCAACAGGGGGTGGGCAGACCCCAGCACTAGGTGGGGCGCAGCACTGGGAGCACGGCAACAGGGAGTGAACCAATCCAATGCCCTGGGGCACAGGTCAACATTTATATACCATCTGTGAGGTAGGGGCACTGGGTAGGGGAGGCTTGGAGCAGTGGATAGAGACCCCTAGCATTGGGGTAGTAAATGGGCAGCCTCCCACCTGAGTAACATTATAATTATTGTTCCATCAAGGTGTGGCAGACGAGATAGGCGGGTGGGTAGCCCAGAGACACAGGGTCAGGCCTACATTAGACAGACCCGGGGATGGACCCCTGTCATACTGAGCAATTTTCTTATACTCCTCCCAAGTTGTTTGTCTAAGCTTCCACTTCTTTTAAGCTTTCTTTTTGTCGTTAAGCTCACCAAAGTGTTCTCTCCTAAGCCAAGTATGTCATTTGCCACATTTGCTATTCTTCCTGCACAGCGGGATGGTTTGTTCCTGTGCCTCAGTAAGGTTTCTTTAAAATACAATGTTATTTTACAAATCTGATGTCCTGTACTTGAATGGTGGGTTCCTTTGTGTTTCCACATAACCTTCTTCCTGAGTGACACCTGGCAAAGCAAATTCGATGAAGGAAAACTTTATCAATGCTGCATAGCCTAACTTTAAAATCTCATCTTGTGAATTCTTATCTGTGAACCTCCTGGAAGGGAGATTGATGCAATGAGTACATTGGGCCTGAAAATCTGTCTTCCCCTGACTACCTTCTATATGCCTGATTGGCAGCATTGAGGATCAACCTGTCTGCGTGGGTTCAGTTGAGTTAAAGGAAAGGAATATCTAAGAGAATACTTTTTCCATCACTACTTCCCTTTTACAGAGGTCTAGCTAGACTGAATGTTAATGGTATCCTGTGCAGAAAATACATTTCATTTGTGAAACTCCTAACCTGAAATATCTTTGTGTCTGGAGTTCCCAAGAAGAGATCCACTTAAATACAAAAACACCAAGAAATCAGATGATAAATCATTAAATGGCATATGATAATTTGTGTAACAGCCAAAATCAAAGGTTGCTACTGTAAATCACTGTCAAAGCTGTCTTCCTCCATTCTTCTTCAGATTATGTCCCTGTGTGCATTCCACTGTGGGCACACACATTCCCAAGATCAGAGATGTTGAGCGCGCTAGCTGCCTTGCATACTAGTCCAAGGGTGTACAGGCCAGTGTGAAAGAAACCCTCATTCCAGTTCCACCATCTCCCTGTCTGAGATGGAGCGCAGTGTCCACAGCTTGCTTAGTCTGCTTCTACTCCTTTCGGGGAATACAGTCAAACTTTAGACTTAGATCACTGTTTTAGCGTATAGTTTAGTATCATTTTGTGTATTTTAGGGATTGAGGGAGACCTTTAATTTAGTTCTTCCCATCCCTCCTTTTTATTCCCCCCTACCCTGTGTCCACCTTTCAACTACACACACTCTTCAGTCAGGGACCAAAAGGCCAGGTCTCCTTTCCACCACCTCCAGTCATGAAGCTGTCCCTGAGCTAGCTTCAGGGGATACTTAGAGGGATCAGCCAAAGCCAGAAGTTCCAAGCAAGCAACTCCCTTGTGGGGGATCTGCGGCAGCAGATCCTGCACTAATCTATATTGTCTCACTTTGGTGCACCAAGACAGAGAAGGTGCATGCACAGACTGAACAAATAGCTGGCAAAAATCTCTGATCTCAGACATACAGGGCCAAATTCCTTTCCGGCTATAAGTAAACTTAGGTGCCTAAATATAAACTGATAATACAAGAAATGGGGAAGTCCTCCTTATTGTCCTCACTGTTCTTTTTGTGACTCAATCTTAATGGTCATATGATAGTGTGTTATAGAAGCAGATGCATTCATGGATTTTTAGGAATTTGAAGAGAGTGGAGTGGAATCACAATTAGATGCGTAAGTCCATTTAGATGCACAACAGGTAGAGTAGAATCTGGCCTATGGAGTGCATGCATACCTACAGTTACCACAATGTACCTACTTACCACAAGTGAGAAAATTACCTTTCTTGGCTCTTAGATTAGTAATCATTGTGTGCCAACAGCACTGTGTTCCCTTATCTTAGAGCCAATAAAACTTCAGTAAAAAGTTCACAGTATTTTATAACACCAACTGCATTTTTTCTTCTTTTCTGGAAATAATGGAACTGTCTTGAAATTTAATTAAATCTACCAACTCCAGTATTATAAATGCAAATGATTTTCTTTTCTTTTCTTTTTTTTTTTTTGTGCAGAAGTAAAGGAGGAAAGCACGCAGTCTTCTACCCAACATTAAAGGTATGTACCTATGCCCCCTCTTCAAATGAGAGGGGGATAAGAGAAGAAGAAAGGGTAGGTAGGCAATATCTGTTTTGAAGAGCTCTCTGCCAGTTCTTGCAATGGTGACAATACCAATATGTATCTATATAAAGGGGGAAAGTCTAGATAGATAGATAGATATAGATTGCAGGTGTATTGATCACCATGTTTAAATTTGTTCTTGCTAGAGCCAGGCCAGTGTTAAAACAATGACAGAAGACATTTTGGCAAATCCCAAGGCAGATGCACCTTTGTAATAGTGAACTGTGCAGAAAGTTGCCATTTTATAGTCTCCTTTTATATTCTCCTTTTGCAGAATGTTTTTAATATCATGCTGCTGCAGTATCATCTGAGTTAGGTGCATAATTTCTTTAAATTATTTTGAGTAATCATTCCCTTGCGAATAACAGATACTCTACTATGGTGATTTGTGCATTTTTAAATGCATAAGTATATTTTTCCTTCCAGTCTCAACAGGTTGGAACGAAAGGTTTAAAGAGATTTCTATGCTGAGGCAAAGATGAAAGATTGTTCACATAAAAGCAATTACATTGACTAATACCACTCTAAATTATTCCCCTTTCACACTGCAGTTTATTCCACTGCTTAATTCTTTACGTAGAGGGAACATGTCCACTCAGACCTGGTCCCATTCAAATACAGTAGAAAGCAGCCACAAATTCCAAAAGCCAGCAGATGTGTCCATGATTTTTTTCCAGTCCCTGTGGGAAGATTTTTAAGCATTTCCCTATAATGCTAGCAATTCAAAGATTGCTGCTTTGCTCTTGTGCAGGAGACTCTAAAGGTAAAAATAAGCTGGCTAAAAAAAAAGCTGTTTTGATTTTAAAATTCTAGTAAAGTAAAAAACAGACCATTGTTAAATAATTTTTCTTTCAATAACCTAAAGTGCTGATCATAACATAAGGAAATTTATTTAATACTGATCTCACAGTATCTTTTTAAAATGTAATTTTCTGCATGAGACGTAAGACTTGAGGCTGAGAGAGGGGCAGAATGGGTTGGATATAGAAGACAACTTCTTATAAACACTGATCCCTTTGGCATTTGGCAAGTTGCATTCATTGTCTTCAGTAGTAGTCTTTCTTTACCCTTGTGAAGCCTTCTGGGGGAGTTGAAATTGTGTGTGACAGGATTTTCAGAGGGTGTATTATAACACTGTGTAAATGATAACTCAGATTAAAACAATGCAGTATGTAGCTTTGTTTACTTCTGTGCTGTTCATTTAATCAACTGATTTCTTAGTGGCCAGTGAATTATTTCAGGCTTTGCAGCATCTGCTTCTAAGAAGCAAATGTTTTTAAAAACTGATCATGCATTACTTCTGAAGCTACAAAAAAGGAGAATTGTTTGTACTCGGTAAAACCTAATTATCTTATGTATCCTTTTCTTAGTCCATCCAACTGCGCTTAGAATTAGCAAAGGAATTGGGCACTGGAATATCCATCTGGGAGCTGGGACAAGGCCTGGATTATTTTTATGACCTACTTTAAAATAAACGACCTGGGAAAGACTTTATTTGCTGAGATTGCTTCATCAATTACTTGGGGGGATTTTTGGGAGAAGTTTTTTTAAAAAAATACTGGGTTTTGTAATTTATAATAAATCTGTATTAAATTTGCATTTTCCCAATAAATAAGATGTTCTGAACTACTGTATGGATTGCAACACGTGGTTTTATTCAAGAAAATACATATCTCTGGAAACATACCTTAAACTCCTGCTTTTACCATCATTACAGTGTACCACCACTAGGAAAATACTAAGAGTTCTTACCATTTTCACGAATGAATACCGATAGTTTGTACTTTCTAACCCAGGTTTAAGATGGAGATTTCTCAAATGAGAACTAATAATTACAGAAGTAGGTAGGCAGACCCACCTGTCAGGTTTGTGTGTGGTAAATGAGATGCCTTGTATGCTTCTTGTAGCATAACTCATTTGTAAACAAAAATTAGCCTTGCTATGGTATATAAAAGCAAAGTATGATATGTAAAAATAAGTAAAGCATAACACAGAGGGGGGCAGGGAGGGGAAGGAGGAGGAGGATGGACACGGTTCCTCCAGGCTGGCAGAAGTTCATACACTGCGTTAACTCTTTGTTTTTTTATTTTTAGGAAACCCATAAGTAGGTCAGGGTCATGGCAATGTCAACTCCAGACTTTTTTTTACTTCACTTGCACACCAGAGTAATGCCATGGTTTCTATTTTATCCTTAAGCTGCTTCATGGTGTGCTTTGTAATATTTAGTAGCCGTGCATTCTCTGTTAGTTATTAGTCTGTGGGCAACATAATATTTAGCACCAATCTTTAAAAGTGTTCTTGGAAAGTAGATTCTGTAAAATGACTATGCATTTGTTAGCTTGATTTTTAAAACTGCTGAACACCTCTGGCTCTCACTGATTCCACTTGGCATTGCAGATACACGGCAGCTTTCAAGGTAAGGCTCTACATTGCTCATCCTACTTGTTAGTGCTTTGGGAAGCCTGAAAAAGGAGTATCTCACAGCACTTCACTGTAGTGCTTAACCATGTAACTTTTACCCTAAAAGCCAAGAAAATGGATCATAAATATATTCTTCTAAAATAGCATTCACCAGAGACAGAACCAGAGAAGATGCAGTGGCATAGCTGCATACCCCCTTTTGGATTTTAACACACCTCAGGAAGCTACGGGGACTTCTTTAAGGTCCCCAAAAGCTTACAAGAATCCTCCCACACTTCCCCTCCATGCTGAGAGGGGAGCTTCATGCTTTCTCTGTTGGTGGGGGAGCCTCGGTGCCATTCCTGCCTGCTCCCGCTGAGCTGTATAGGGCTGGGCTCTGAAGCTTCCCCTGCCCTGGGACAACTGGGTAAACAGGAGCAGTGAGTGGTGAAAAGGGAGGGGTAGGCATGTGCCTCTAAGCATGGAAAGGAAAGGAAAGGAATTCTTAGCTGCTTTGGGGGTCTTTAAAAATTCCCGGAGGCTCCCACACTGTCTGCCCACATCGGTTGTTGGGGGTGGGGGAGGGAGGAGGTTGGGAGTGGGGGTGCAGCCATCCTTACAGCACGAGTTGCTGCTCCAACACTTCCCCCCCCCAAGCCAAATCCTGGATCCGCCTCTTGTGTTCACATTTACTAGTTTCTTAAGTTCCATGTACTTGGCAGAATATTGACTAAAATGAAATTAAGGAGAGCGTGCTGGGAGTATTAAGTAAGCATCGAGAGATCTAGGCAGTAACAGTATGGACGATGGAAGTTCTTATTCCCACTTGTAGCTCTCACAGAGATATCTTTTCAACTTAGCCTGCGCCCAGCACTCCCAGTAATTAATCTCATTGGGGGATTTATCTACCCCTGTTGGTTTCAAGCAAATAAATCCCATTATAATCCACCACTGATTAAAGAACTATTGATTTTTCACCTCTCTGATTTAGTTCTAAAATCTTACAGCTCCACACTGTAAAGTATCTAATAGGGTTTACTAATCAGGTCCCTTTCTTCCATGCCATTAGGAGTGAGGTAATTTGCTATGTGAATCCTCCTGTTCAATTAACCTGAACTTTTAGGTTCAATGGAAAGCAATTTAAAGTAACCTTGACAATGGTATTTAAAATAACCCAAGAATTACATTCTACTGTTTTTTTCTCCCTACATTGGAATGACTGAACTAGTAGGATTGAAAGCATATTTGGTAAATGAAAAAAAAATGTAACAGGTTGTGATCTAAGATGCACACCCATTTTTATACTGGTTATTAGTATTTGCAAAATTGGGAGTTGGTGAAGAAGAGAAAACTTCATCTTAGCTCACAGTGGGTAGAAAATGCATGGTTTTATATAGTCTTTTCTCCCACCTGTTTCATCATTGCTATCTTTTATACTCCATGCCTTTTTCACTGTGAAGCAGCCTAAGTGCTGTAAATCACCTGGAAGACAGATGTATGTTTTGATGAACTGTCCTTACAGATGGAACAAATACTTCTCTGCTAAAAAGATCAAACTAACCCTGCTGTTTCATAAAGAATAAATAACAGAGAGGTACACTTTGTAGTTAGAACCATCTCTAGCGTAGATGCTTCAAGCTAGGAATTTTTTTTTATCTCTTAGGTGCTATGAATATTTGTTACTTTCTAAATAATACGCCAAAAGTATGAACACCTCCTCAGTACTGAAGTATTCCATATACTGCAGTTGAATGAATTATGTCCTTTGCGTGCCCTCTCCATGTTTCTACTTGTGGGTTGTGCTGACTGATGCAGCTTAGAGAGTGAAATGTTCTCACAGGAATGCTCTTGGAGCATTCACACATATCACTACTCCCTCAAATATGTTGGGGGATCTGCTGCTGCTACTGCAGTTGTTTCCAGCCACAGAAGTAGACAAAAATTAAGTTCTCCATATTCCTTTTTCTCAAAGAAGATAGTGATTCATACTGTGTTTTAGTGTTTAGTGTACTGTAAATGCAGTGGTAATTGCTTTTTAGTTTTTGTTAGTTTTAGCTGTTGGGAATTGGTACCATCTACAGTTATTGTGTAGATTTGAAGTGAGGAAAATATCTTAATTGTGCATCATGTCTGGCAGTTCTTCTGGCATGTTTCCGTGGAGGAGAATGTCTTTTGAGACATCCTGTCTGCAATACCTTCATACTGGGATCACACAAGGAACATCAGGACACTGGTAAGCTCTCCTGAGCTGGCTTTTAGTGGCAAAGAAGATCTAAGCATTGTAAAGGATCAGAGTGAAAGATGAGAAGATGAGAGGGGCAGTTGGATCCATCTCAATCAGTATGAGAAAGGTGGCAAAAGACATAAAAGGCCTGGGCATCTACTTTTGAAGGGAGTGGATTGTATAGCAATAATATGGATAAAACATAGATTAAAAAAGAGTATGTGTGGTCAACTGCTAGTCATTTAGGTACTTTTTAGTCTGTTAAAGGTGGAGTCTTGGGGCCTTCATTTAGGTACCAGAACAATTTTATCCAACAATGGGAGCATGTACATATGCAAATAATCTGGGATTGACTCTTAAATAAACTACTCAAGAGTAAAATCTACTGAGCACATGTCTACACATGCACCGATGTGAGAGATTTGCTGCTCCTAGCAGCAGACTGTTTCTGCTCCCTGTAGCCTTGCAATGGGTCCCTGTAGCAGCCAGGGGGAGCTCTAGGTTCCCCCTCAGTGCAAGCCCAGGGGCCAAGAGACAACTGTATCTTGGCAGGGGCTGGAACATTGCTCCCTACCCCTGGAGGCTGCCTGCTGCTGGGGCGAGCTCTGCCAGTGGAGCCTAGGCAGGAACAATGTACCCCTGCCCCAGCAGCAGGGAGCTCCCAGCTCCCACTCCATGGTCACGGACCCAGGCTGGGAGATCCCATGCCATGACCATGGGACTTGGGCTGGGACATAAGGATCTCCCAGTGCCAGCCCCATGACTATGTAGCTAGGAGTGAAGGATTTCCCAGCCCAGCCCAGGCCCCACAACCATGGGAATTGGGCTGATATCCCAGCCCCATGATCAAAGAGCAAGGGCTAGGAGCTCCCTGCTGCTGGGGCAGGGGGACATTGTCTCCACTGGGATCCGGTGGCAGAGCCTGCCCTGGCAACAGGCAGCTCCCAACAGCAGAGAGCAATCTCCTGTCCCCAACTGACTGGGAGCAAATCTCCTTGTGGTCAGACATCTACACATGCACTACTGCACAGTATGTAATCTCAAGTAAATTTGCTACTTGCATTTGCCTGTAGCAAATTTACTCAAGATTGGAGCCAATCATGAGTAGACAGTAAGAGCCTGCACATGTAGACATGAACACTTACTGCTCAGTAATTAGCGCTACTGCACAGTAAAGCATCTTGTGTAGACACACCCAGTGTCACCCTCTTATAATTTCTCTTAAGAGACTTCAGTTTTCTCAGGAGCAGTCTGCTTCTTTGACACAGCAGAGAAAAAATGTGAAATGCTGAATGAAAGGCAAGCAGTATTGCATTTCAACATCTAGTTCAAACCACAGACCTCAGATCTGATGGAAAGATTGGTAGGTCAAAACCAGTCTCTATCAATACTGATCCTAATTTAGGCAAATGGATTCCAGAGAAGATAATAGAAAATGTCTACACAGTTCAGTTTGAGACCGTACTTCCATTCAGACTTCCAGCACTCATCCCTGTTCAGACCCTTCTCACGTGACTAAAAGATCAGTTACAAGTGAGAGATGCCAAGAAAAGGAATTCAAAGGTCAAGGCTATTACTGCAGATATTTCCTCATACCAAAGAAAAGTGAAGGGTTTGGTCCAATTCCAAATCAAAGAAATCTCACTATCTTGACAAGGAAATTCCCTTTCTGTATGCTGGTGCTTCTGTCCGTCATTTTTTGCTTCTCTACCCCAAGTTGATTTGCAGTCCTTTGATTTCAAAGGGTGCTTTTTCATATTTTTACTGAACCATGCCACAGAAAGTATTTTCATTTTATAGTAGGCCAGCAGCTCATCCAGCAAAAATGCTTTTCTTTTGGGCTGTCTGCTGCTCCCAGGAGTTTTACAACATGCCTTTCTATCGTGAGTGCTCATTTAACAAGATGAGACATTTTTGTCCACTCTGAGTGCATTACCATTTTACACAAATTGAAGTCATGCAAGGTACTTTTCAGGAACACCCTAACTTGCCACAGGTGAAGCAAGGGGACAAGGTCACTGTCAACATCCTGCTGCCCCAAGAGTTGTTAAAATATATTGGAGAGATCCAAGGAGGAGGACCATTCCCTCTTGCCAACGCAGGCTGCAGCGGAAGGCAAAAACAAGTAGCCTCTGTCAGTTGCTTAGGAGCAAAGTATCCATCTTCATCTAACCACTGCTGGTGTGCCTTTGATTTTCAGGTGAATCTCTGTGGAGGCAAATGAGTTGAGAGCTTTTAAGAAATCTTACATGATTTCTCTTTGAGGTTGGGGACTGATAATAAAAGTATTTAAATTCTGTCTCAGAAAATCTGCATTATAGGGTGCTCAGGAAGGAAGAACTTTTCTTTCATGTGAAAGGTTTTTGAAACTTCAATCTTTTATAATGGTGCTTCACCATTAGTGTGTAGAGACAGGCTTTTTCTAGTGCTGGTGGGTCTAGCAGCTTTAGCAGCTTATGTTGCACCTTATTTGAGACTCAGGAAAAGAATCCTGCAAAGTTGACTGTCAATGAACTTCAGACCAAGCACGGGTAGCTTGTAAAAACTGTTAATAGGGGTGTGCAAAGCTTCGGTCACTGATTCAATTCAGAGGAGATTCGGCCCAATTTGGCTGCCGAATCTCCAAATCTGAATCAAATCAGGAGACCCATTAATCTCTCCAAATTGAATCGGAAGTCTCCAAATCAACTCAGATAGATTCGGAGAGATCCGACAGTTCGGTCATAGACACAGCTTTATATGTTTTTTCTACGTACCTTGAGGTACCAGGCATGGCTCATGAACGCTGATATGGAGGGGCAGATGGAGCATCCCGTGGGAGCACAGGGGGGTCCCCCATGCACTTGGTGGAGGACCCCGCCCCCTGGCTCGGCAGCTTGTGCCTCCTGCATCTGGGGTGGCACCCAGGTCCCTCCGTAGCCAATCGCTGAGCTGGGGAGGGGTCCCCTGCATGCTTAGTGGTGGACCTGGAAGTGAACCAGAAATACTTCTGGGTCTCCTGCCAAGCGCACGGGGTCGCCCCGTGCTCCCATGGGACGCTCCATCCGCCCCACCATCTTGGCACTCAGGAGCTGGGCCCAGTACCTCAAGGTACATAAAAAAAACATATAAAGCTGTGTCTATGGCCGAATCGCTGATTCTCTGAATCAGAATCAAATCTTCAGATTCCAATTTGGCCAAATCAAATCGGGACAGTGATCCAAATCAGCAAATCAGATTGCTGTCCCCTGAATCGGGCCAAATCCAAATCGAATACTGCCCACGACACACACCCCTAACTGTTAACTATCCCAGGAGATGTACTGCTTTCCTTGACATAGCAGACAGAGCGTGAACGTTCTAAAGAGAGCGTAGCACGCTTCCAGCACCAGCTGGGGAACACTTACCAACTTCCTAACAATGGGAAGCCATTGGAAGTCCCATGAAGAAAGTTTGCATCTAAATATCCTGGAACTTACAGCAATTTGTCCAGCTCTCAGATCTTTCCCATCTCACATGAATTGAAAGAAGCTAAGGTCCCTGGGGACCTTATAACAGAGATATATTGTTTCATTGAACCGAAGGAGCGGGGCACTCCTGATCAGGCAAAGAAATAGTCAAGGGATTCATGTATCCAAATGACATCTCCCTTGTGGCCAAGAGACATCATTAGCAAGGAATAAAGTGATAAACCATTCCTTCAGCCACTGGGGATTGCTCTAGCTGGCTCTCTTTGCTGCTAGACACAATCTTGAAGTGTCACCTGTTTTACCTAAGAGCAGAAAAGGAAACAGCTTACACATATCAGAAGCTTTTCTCCTGTACTCGGGAGAAGACTTGCCCCATTCTTTCTCCATAACCCAGAAGATAAGATGGGACAAGGCCAAAGTGATTTGAGTTACACAGACCTTCTGTAGCTCTCTAAAGAAGCTTAGACTTTTCTCAGTGTTACTAGATTTCCTGTCCTGAAAGCATGGCAGATTCTGTAGTCTACATCTCACTGCATGAGCTGTAGGAAGCAAAGTCCAGGTGTACACAAGATATTTGGTATACCCTGGAACAGCATCTTCAAGCACACTACACTATTCTGGGCAGGCTGCTTCATAAACAAGAAGCAGTACAATGGCACCCAGGTGATGCTTTGGGGAAAGTGACAGCAGGGTGATCATTAACAGTGCTGAGTGACAGCATGGATCAGGGTGCCAAAACTAATTACCCAGCCTATCATGATAGACACAGCTGCACTATTTCCAGTTTCTGGAGTAGGGCAGCATGCTTGAGAACGCCACTCTAGGGAGTATGGTAAATTTACTGTGTACAGAAGGCCTAAAACAGGGGTAGCCAACCTGTGGCATGCATGCCATGAGTGGTACGGGCAGATTCTGTGTGTGGCATGTAGCAGATTGGGAAAGGGACAGGCAGCACAGTGGCAGAAAGGGCATGGAGCAGAAAACAGAGCAGCAGATAAAAAGGAGGAGCCAAGGGTTCAGGGCCACTTTGTGGTGTGCCTTCCAAAAAAGATTGGTCCCAACTGACCTCAAAGATCTTGAAAGATCTTGCAGCAAGCATTGCTTAACTCTAAAAAAAACCAAAAAAGTTGTCAGCTAGAACTTACGTGAGCTGGATTTGTAAAGTGGATGCAAGAATAACTTTCTCTGCCTTTTGTTAGCACCAGTCATTGTTCATTTGAGAACAGTTGGCATACTTTCAACATGCTTCAATCAAAGATCTGCAGGACTGCCACATGGCGATCTGCAAGTATTTCACAAAACATTACTCATTGAACCTAGTGTCCTAGATCAGCTGCTTGATTTGGCAAGTAGTATATTAGTCTCTGCTTATTTAGGTCCCCATGATAAAAGATGATGGCAATATGTAGAAGACAGAAAAAAGAAAAAAAGAGTTACTTAATGTAACCTGAAGTTCGTTGAGATGGACTCTGTATATTCACACTTCCCACCCACCTTCTTCTGTTTCTCAGAGCCCTTATAAAATCAGTCTGAGATTCTGTGGAGACTCAATTCCCTTATAGCCTTACCATCACGGTAGTTTGGAACAGTAAGGGTCTGCCATCAGAGGGGCATGATTGCTTCAAGGACACTGTTCTTAAAAGATTAATCCACCTCAGTTACATGGGTATGGTCTCTGAGTTAGAATATGCCGGGTCCATCTTGAAGAACTCTTAATTTCAGGTAAGTATTCTTCAGCCTTTTGTTTAAAAGGAAACAAATTCTACTGACTTATAATGATGCAGAGAGATTTCCTCTGCTCCAAAGGTACAAATGTAAGCAATTTGGCTGCATACTCTGTATGGGACTGTAACACGGTTCTCCTTCACTTTAGTACTCGAGTAAGAAAGGTTATTACTCAATGCAGCCAAAGTTATTAGACCTGTATGACCAGTAATTTGATCCAGCAGAAAGATCCTCTATTCCTGTTACCGGCTATTTCTGCAAATGCTAAAGTGGAAATATATTTCTTCCCACAGAGCCTTCCAGCTGTTCAGTTTTCAGAGATACATTTCATAACATCAGTGCTTCCACAGCCAAATCTGTTGCAAGAATATGTGGCAGTTCACAGGTTTCAGACATCATGAATATATTATAACGTTTCACTTTGGACCATGTGAGGTAATAAAGCTCACGTCTCATACAATATAGGGATGGCCACAGAATTTTTGAGGGGGCTAAAAAGGAGAGGTCTTGATAGCAAGCAGAGGTTTGTTACAATTGACTCTTCTACCTGTCTGTTACCCTTTTTCTAGGAGTAATCTTAAGTACCATGAAGAGAAAAACCACTTCCTGCAGGCTTATTATAATCTTGCTTAGGAGAAGAGAGATAACAGCTGGTTCTGCTGCAATGGGTTCTAAATATGGAGCAAACAACTTTATCTGCATTTCACACTTTGAAACACACTTTGAGCAGTAAGCAAAGCTATGTTTTCTCAGCCCTGCATACAACTAATTGTCTTATTAAGGCAGAAAAGAAGGCTTATCTGATTACCAGGAAGATATTAAGTTGCCCTTTTTACTGGGACAACACCATTTCATATTATCAAAAGAAAACCCCATCCTTGGTGTCAGGCGTATCTACCTCAAACCTGGAGCCTCAACAGAACCTCTGTGATTGTGAAGCAGTTCAAAAGAGTATAGTGGAAAGATGATTACACCCTGTGGTGCGGTGAGGCATTTCCAGTCTAGGGCTAGAGTTTCAAAGTAATATTTTATTTCTTCTTTGTTGTAATATTGTATATAGGTCTCAAACTATAGTATTAATGGCCAGCACAACTAACCCAAAGACATTTCGTCCTGAGTAGATTCTAGGTAACAAATTTGGGGTAAGGAAACAAAATGAAGTGAAGGGTAATGAAAGGTAAAAGCCTGGAAACCACTCTCCAATCAAATGGCTGTAGTTTATTTTGGTTTTACGTTACTCATGGAATCTCTTTTACAATTTGTGCTAAACTATTGTTCTTTGTTTTGCTTTTCCTTTCTACATGGATTTAATGATATTTCATTGCATTTAACTACACTTTTTTCTGAAAGTGGAAAGTTAATATTCAGAGCAGATGTTCATGCCTTCTGTCAAAGGCCAGCACAAAGTAGACAGATTCTTCTTCTGCAGCCTCGATATTACCTGCTCTCTCTTTTTTAAGGAAAGAATCAATTCTTGTATTGATTCCTCAACTTGCAAACTCTTGAATAATTTCTGATATTAATGTTAGGCAATAATTGTGGCTCAGTACAGGCATTCAAGAAGGCTGAAATGGAAGCGCTCTAACTTTTAAGCTTTACTCTAAGTGTCCAAGGTTACGTCCAGACCAAATACAACGAACATTAGCAATTCTGTGGGGCAAGGCTTGGAGCCAGTCTGCTCAGGTTAAGCCCAGCAGGAAGGGGGGCTCTCACACACCTCCCAAATTGCCCTGCAGGCTCCCTGGGCTGTCAAAGACTCCTGAGCAAATCTGAGTGGCTGAGACAACCACTGTTTGGCTGCTGGGCACGAGCCACCACACCACCAAGCCCCTGTTGTTATGACACATTGGTTCTGTGTGTGCGTGCATGCACTTGGGTTCCATGTGTGTATGTGTGTGTTTGTCCTGAATACCTGGGTTCTGTGTGTGCATGGGTGTGCACAAGGGTCCTGGATGCCTGGGTTGCATGTGTGCATGCATGCGTGTGTGCATGTGCATGAGTGTGCACACATGTCTTGTATGCCTGGGTTTTGTGTGTGTATCATCTGGGTTCCATGTGTATGCATGTGCACCCCAGACACCTAGGTTGTGTGTGTGTGTGTGTGTGTGCATGCGTACCCTGGGTGCCTGGGTTCTGTGAGTGTGTGGATGTGTATGTGTGTGCACATGCCCTGGATGCCTGGATTCTGTGTGTGTATGTGTGTTTGTGGGACACCTGTGTTCTGTTTGTGTGTGTACATGTGTGTGTGTAACAGGACACTGGGAGGTGCCTGCTCATTTAAGAAAGCAAGCAGCCTGATAAATTGCTTACAGGTGGCAGAGAGGAGCTAATGAGGGGCTCAACTGACTGAAGACAGCTCAGACTGGAACTATATATGCCCAGAGTCTACACCCATCACTAGTCTCTTCCCAGCCACCCTGCAGGGAGGAGCTGCTAGCTGCAAGGCAGCTGTGTCGTATTGATGGTACCTGGTTTCTGGTGTGTCACAGGGGAACTGCAGAGAAAAGACCCCGAGGGGCCAAGGGAGAACCCCGGGACCCTAAACACAACAAGGAAGGCGAGGGAAGGAAAAGAGCAATGGAGATTCCCTTACCTGCAGCTGACGACGCAGCAAGACCGGAAGAGGCAGCGGGACCCGCATGGCTGATTAGCCACATCTTTTTGAAACTGTGGCCAGCTGTGGGGAATAATGAGCAGAGCCGGTGCGGGAAAATAAAAGGCAGCCCAGGTGAAGGAGAAGGGGGGAGAGCCAGAGAGGAGCCGCCAGAGGAGGTGCCCTTGGATCCCCGATTGGAGGCGAGGAGAATCCAGATGACCCTCCATGAGACAAGAGGCTGCACCTGAAGCTGTCGGAGGGAAGACACCAGCGGTGAGGTGGCGGATGCTCTCATCCTTGGCAACGGAGCCAAGGGAGAAAATCCACGGACTCCAAAGGAAGAAGCCAACAGTAGAGATGGCTCCGAAGAGAGGGTAACGGGAATCAACCCAGCAGTCCAGGTGGGATCGGCTCGGGTTTGGGAAGGCTCCCAGAGTCCACCCCGGCGGGGGACAGAGAGCCTAAGCGGTGGGAAGGGCTTATGAAACAAGCTCATACCAGTCTGAGCCGCTTGGCGAGGGACAGAGTGGGGTTGAATCAGAGGGACCCACAGTAGCCCAATTCGTCATTAAAGAGGGATATCGGCCGGACAGAGTAGGGTTGAATTGTGGGGGGGGTTTGCAGTGGTCCCATCCGGCACTCAGGAGGGATATTAGCCAGACAGAGGGGTGCCTTGTACAGGGCTGATAGGGAGAGGAATTCTCCAGGCCAGGGAGCCCATTTTTGGTTTGAGGCCAGGGATTTTACTGGTAGTGCTTTTCTTAATATCACTGTTCTGTTTCCCACTTTTGGAGGGGTAGGAAGGAAGGCCGGAGAGGGTCTCATACTCAGCTCGAGTCAGGGTCAGGGTAGAGCCTTATATCTGCAGGAGACTGCCTATTACATCAAGAGGCGAGGGTCGGGCCTGGAGACATCGGCAACTTGGCGAGGCTGGGTATTGGGGCGAGGTGTAGGGGAGGTTGGAGCCTCGCAGAAGACCATCGCCCCAGGATTCCTGACTTCGGATATGCCCTGGCAGTCGACCCCCCACCACTGAAATAACGAACAAAGTCATGGCAGGCGAGATTGGGGTGAAGACTACCCCGGGGCGATACATCCAGGTGGTACAACCTACAGGATGGAGCGGCGAGCGATCTTACACACCCAAAGCCGGGCAGCATGGGACCGGATGTTTGAAGCCCATTGGGTGCATGGTGGAGAACTCTGCAGACCTGGGAACTGAGGCAGGTTTCCTGGGTTATGAAAAAGCAAGCTCTTACAGGCATGCGCGCTTGGTTTTGTTAACTTCAGAAGGTTGAGGCACCCACTAGATGGTCCAAGAGATCAAGAGGGCCGAGTATATAGGTTAAGGAATAGCCCCAGGTGGGAAGTTATGCCCGCGAGAAGCTGAAGCAAATGTCCTCTTAAAGGGGCAGAGAGATCTATTTCCGCTGTTGTTGTGTTTCTGTTATAGCCCAGGGGCTTACAGTTTTGTTACCATTTACACCAGTGGTTTGGGCTGTTACTATAATGGGTGGTTTGGGAGGTCCCATTAGTCCCTGTATAGCAAACAATTGCCTTGAGCCCTAATCAGGGGCAGGTTTAAGGCCTGAGCTATTGTTGAGTCCAGTGAGGGGGCAATGCAAGATTACAGCATAGATGAGGGCCAGGGGCCCAGTGCCCGGGAGGGACATGTTGAGACATGGAGCTAGGGGCCCAGCACCAGAGAAGCACAGTCATGGTGGGTCAGGAGCCTAGCAGACAGAGGCCAGAGGCTTGGAGACTAAAGACAATAGAATGAAGCTAGTGTTTCAAAGCCAGGTCTGACAAAGAGTCTAGGAAGAAAGGTCTAGCGAGAGCAAAAGGGGTGGAAGCTGGGGAGGCCAAGGCCCCAGCACAGGGGACAACATCACTGTAACACCTGTGAGGCTTGGGGCGTGGTATAGGGGAGGAAAAGGAGCCATGCAACTCACCCCTCAGGCTACAGGGGCCTACAGGGCCTAGTTAAGCCTAGAGGGAAACTATTAGGATTGGGGCTCACTCTGAGGCCTGCTGATAGCCTCCTTTAATCACTCTTTAATAGTAAGGTCAAGGCAAGGTGGGCAAGTGAACTAAAGGGAGAGGCCATAGAGTCTGAGCTGGACAGGAGCTGCAGTTCCACTAGGAGGTGTCACAGCTGCTCCAGTGGGTTTGCGACGTGTTACAATGTGCATGCATGCATGCAGGCCATGCATGCCTGGGTTGCATGTGTGTTTGTGTTCTGTCTGTCCCAGATGCCTGTATTCCCCTACTCTAATGTTGGTGGCCCCAGCCCCGCACAGAAGGAGGCTGTCCAGATCCATGAAACCCTAGCACGGAGCTGGAGGCCTTTGAGTGCCCCTGCATTGGCACTAGGCTATGGGTCTCCAGCCCCAGGCTCCTCTGGCTCTGCATCCCAGGCAGTGCTGCCCATAACCCAGTCTGCCCAAGCACCATCCCCTTTCCCCTCTCCTTTCCCACCCTTGCCCCCAGGGGCACACATCGGGGTGTGCAGGAATGCGGTATGAGGGAGAGACATGCTTTGCTTTAAACTGTTGTGGTCACCAAACTTTAACTTGTGTTTAATAAGGAAAACCTGTTGAATATTGCCCATGTCTCAATGTGGTCCCCCCTTCCAATTAACATGAAACAGCAAACGTTTGGAGGGAGCAGAGAGGGTTGAAAAAGGGGCAACAGAGCCTAAAAGAGGGTTTGGGGTCAGGGGTAAGGCCACTGACCCAAGAACTCAAAAAACATGAAACCTTGGAGGGGAGGCACGGGGTAAGGGGGGTTTTGACCTGGTACAATACTTTCAGGAGTTTGAAGTCAAGACCAGGGACTTTTCTATGTAGGAGCTGGAGAGCTGTGTGATTCCATGACCTAATGTCTGAGGGGGAGGGGGTCTGGAATCATCACTGGGGCCATGTCACCCCCTTTGATGGACACATGGCCTTCACCACGCCTGAGGGTCATGTCAGGCAGCTGACCCAAGTCAGGGACTGCCTATCTCCCCAAGGCTGTGCCACTGCTCTGGAGTAGGACCTGGGCCAGGAGTGGGACCACAGGGAGCAGAAGAGCTCCCATGGTGCAGCGGCGGGAGGGGAGGGAGGGGATGGACAAGCTGGGCCCACTAGGCTCTACTGGCAGAAGCTGCCCCAGTGACCAACTTTTTATTTCATTTTTTTTTAGGGTTTTTTTTATTTTTAAGGAAAAAATGTTCATGTTCCAAGTCAAATCAGCCAAAACAATTCCAAATCTATGAGTCATTCAAGAACCATATGTGGCCCTACTACCAGCAAACATCCTCTTCCCCGCCCCACTTTCTGAGCATAGTTTCATAGTAGCTAGAGTCGGAAGGGACCTAGGTAGATCATCTACTCCGACCCCCTGCCTTGGCAGGAAAGAGCACCGGGGTCAGATGACCCCGGCAAGGTGCTCATCTAA
>NW_017728947.1:1385707-1398526 GCF_001723895.1 Crocodylus porosus | reverse complement strand
GCGACCCATTTGACTGTGTGGGCATCAACACCACAGTCTCCCAGCTTTTTGATGAGGACAGGGTGAGAGACAGAGGACAGGGTGAGAGACCCCTTTGGGACTGGCTTAGAACTACTTGGAATGACCACCAGCACTCAGGGATAGCGATTTGGGTCTGGAAGGAGGGTGGTGTCCCTGATGCCACCAACATTGGATCTTGGGCAGCCCAGGGCTGCTCCACTTGCCCACCACTGCTCCCCAGAGCAAGGCCTGCTGGACACCTTCCTGCCTCCTTGGACCATGGGTCAGTGGCTCCTACATACCACATCTCCTATCCCAGCTTCCCCTTACCCCCCTGCATCTCCCAGTCAAGGCATGGTGGAGAGTGTTCCCTCTCAGCCACCATCCTGGGGTACCCCCTTCCCCCTTAAGACCCCTTTTCCTGTCCCCCAGGGAAGAGTTCCTGGAGTGGGCCTTGGCAGGGCCATGCAACTCACTAGCCCAAGTATAAGCATCCTGTGACCTGTCCGTTTCCCCCATACACATCCAGATTCCTTCCTTGTCCTGGTCTCACAACCTGTGGCCCAGGAGCCTACGATGTGCGTCCAGACCTCAGAGGCTGTGACTGGAGCTTGTAAACTTGCTTCTTTATTTCACTGGTGCCTCATACACACATCTTTCCTGCACTCTACAGATCTTCAGCAGCCAGTTCTAAACCAATCATGCCATCTGTCACGAGATGGTTTTCTGCACCAGACAAGGGGAGGTATTGCTTAGTTTTCAGGAGTTGCGGTGTGGAAGCAGATCCAGGGCCAGGATGAGGCCACAATTGGAGGAGGTGCTAGGGAGTTGCCCTGATGGGTCAATAAGTGAGTGCCTGTGCTGTGAGAATCTGAATTAACCAGTGCTCATTGCACTTCACCCATGGACCAGGGAGAAGGAAAAAGAGTATTGTTGGACCTCTTGCCAACTTGTCCAGGTACACAGCCCAGAAGTCACCCTGGCAGTGAGAGTTGAGGAGCTAAGATAACAGTCCCACACAGGAATTCTTCCATCACATGTGTCCCTTCCCTGGAGTGGGAGAGAGGTTTAGGAGTTTTTTGACAAGAAGTGATCTTTTTCTCCTTCCTGCTGTACCATGACTGCAGTGGTTGTCAGACATAGCTGTGTTCTATGTCCTGTCCCTGACCTGGGGGTTTTCTCTGCCAAAACTGTTGCTTATACATTTGCCTGCTGAGCTCAATAAATGCTATCCATGCCTTTCTGTGAATGCTTTTGGGAGTGGGGGAGCTGTTTACACCTAAGTGCTTGAAGTATCTGTGCTTAGACTCTAGTCTCCCATGAGGCATATCATAGCCCTGGGAGAAATAGCAAGGGTCTGCCAATTGTGCAGGTTTATGATCCCATTGACTAGGAAATTCTCTCTTAAGCACTCAAGAGTGGAGGCAGGGAAAACTGGTGCCTTGGCTGGGATCCAGGCCTTCAGCAAGGGAGCCAGTGCAAACCTTACTATCATGGAACAGCCGGCCCCTGTGTGGGGAACAGTATCCTGGAGCCTCCCTGTGCCTCCTCCTCCTCTGGCAGGGTCCACTGCAGGCATCTCCTCTGGAACACTCCAGGTCCTGTGGATGTGGGGGATGTCAACTGCCTTGTTCCTGGCAAGGAAGCAGCACAGGTCTTTGTAAAATGGCATACTCTGCCTCTGGTCCACAGGCTGCTTTCTAGCATCAAGCAGGTGGAAATATTGCCTATTCATCAATGTGGTCTTGGTGAGACAGCACAACCAGCATTTGTTGTGCCCCTCTGCGTGCATCTGCTGGGCAATGTGTTTGAAGACATCTCTGATGGATGTGCTGGATGTTTTCCTTGCCCCAGATGGCGATGAGATCCTTTATTTCCCCCAACTCCCAGTTGCATACCTGGTTTTGGCTCATGGCAGTGGATGTGGTGGTACAGATTCATTGATTACAGAAATATGCTACCAGCAATCTCCGGAATCAGGGAATCCAAGGTTTCCCTGCTTCCAGTGATGCAGCCTGGAAATTGCTAGGGACATATCTGTGGAAGCAGGGAAATCTAAGCAGGTGCTCCCAGGGCTTGAGAGGAGCTGAGCCTGTGGAGGAATTGCTGGAGTGTTCAGGTTTGGGGTCCCTCAAGCCTCAGTCCTGCATGGGGCAATGGAAGAGTGTGGGCAGCTCCAGCTGCCCACAGTCTCCCACCATAATACAAATAGATGACACAGTAAGGTGTCCTGGCCCTGTTGTGATGTGACAAAAGGTATGGACATCTATTTGCTGCTACTTTGTGCCTCCATAAAAAATATTATAGTGGCACAAAGGCAACAGAAAGTAGCATCTGTTTTCATCCTAAGATATGCCATGTTGGGAGAAAACGATCTCCTGTATAACAAGAAAGTCTCCAGCAGGAAAAAGGTGAACTAAAACAGAATTTGGTTAGCACAGTGGAATGTAAGTTCTATTATTAGTCTTTAAAAATAGGCCTTACATTATTACAAAATATCATCTCACAAAAAATACGTATTATGTATTGTGTTATGGTTGGAAGCTATGAATTGTTCTGTGTTGCTTCCAATTACATTACTTGCTTTTTATGCATATATTTAAAAATGTAATAATTATAAGTAAAGAAAATAAATATAGTCTTTAACAGAAAAATATAAGCAACTTTTTTATAGAAAATTGGAAAAGAGCTCTTTAACTGTGATGGATAAAATAAATCTTTGCTGGTTTCATAGCATCCTGAGTCACATCTTTCTGTTATTTGTCAAGCTTACGCATCAGTTTAATAATTTGTTTTAACTGTGGCTTGGCTAGTTTCATTAGTCTTACAGTTAGCTGGAAGCAAACTTCAGAACCACCATATGGGAAAGATTGGAACCTAATATTTCAATAGGAATTTTTCTCAGGCTACTTGTTGAAATGTATCTTGCCGTTTTATTTATTTATTTATTTTTATTAATTATTTCTGACCAAAGAACAGTTGCGGTTTGTGCAGAACTGACAGAAGTTCCATCAGTAACAAAATCCAGGCTGGAAAATGCTTTGAAAGCGGGTGACCTACAGGCTTATCCATGAAAGCTGATTGACCCTTACCATTAAAACTTGTGAGTGATTGATAATGATGCCTATTGATGAGAAACATTAGAATTCAGTCCCTTGGGCATCAGTATTTTGATTGGATATACCGCTCAGTATCTGGAGTTGACAGAATCTACTGGTAAATTTCCTACACATGGTATGCAAATATTTATATTTTAATTCAACCAGTGTGTTGTATTATAAGAAATGTCACAAGCATGGTATTATAAATTAGCAATTCTCTTGTGTAGAAAAACAGGACACATAATGAATTTAAAGACTGACTCTCTGTATGAGCATTCTCAGTGACTGCATCTTTGCCCTGCCATAAGCTGTAGTATCTGGACCAACAACATCCTTGGATCTGGAGACACTTGAGAAAATAAGCTTGATTAGGAATGGCTATTTGAGGCGGGGTGGGTATTAAGATTCATTAATGTTTTTTCTTGTTCTCTTGAATTTTTCTTCATCATCTAAATCGGGGTGGCCACACTGTGGCACTGATAGTCTTTGTGCACTGCACAGTAGATATGGGAACGGACAAGCAGCGCAGTGGCAGAGGGCACTTGTACACGTGATGATGTGGGCATGTACATGTGACAAAAAGAGATGAGACATCACCATTTGATTAGCATAATAGTGTCACCATGTACACATGCATGAAGTTTTTTCTTGTCAAATTTTTTTTGTGTGGCAACTTAGATCACCTCCAGTATATTTTAGTTTAGTCGTGGCAAATTGTCCCATTGTAGACAAAAAAAAATCTGTCAAGTACATATCCGGGAAGTCAGCAGGAGGTTGGCTGGGTGCATTCTTGGCTGGAGAAGGCAGCAGGAACAGTGCACAGGGCACTGGAAACCTGGGTGGGCTCACAGAAGCTTGGGCTTGGGGAGCTTCCAGCGCTGCTTGCACTATTCCCGCCACCATCTCCAGCCAGCGGCACATCCAGCCGTTCTCATGCTGCCTTTCTGCTTTGCCCCAGGGGCAAACGAAGCCATTTCTGAGCAATCCCAGGCACTGCGAAGGTGGCAGGGACAGTGCACGGGGCACTGGAAGCCCGCCAAGCTCAAGCTTCCCCGAAAACACCTGGGCTTCCAGCAGTCTGTGCACTGTTGGATTGTGAGCTGAGGCAGCACACACACAGCTAGCACCCTGCCCAGGCAGCCCCAGGGGGCACTGCCATGGCAAAGGGAAGACCGGGCCCTCCTGCAGCCCAGGGACCGCATGACCTGGTGGCAGTTTGCACAGGCAGGATCTGCCAAGAAAAAAAAAAAAGCAGTGAGGGGCCAGATCCATTTTCTTTTTCTTGAAGAGCCTACCTGCCTCTACCATGGCTGGGGGTGAGCTGTCAGTGGCTCCTGAGCTTCAGGGTGTCCCCGGACCTTTCCTCCATGGCAGTTTGCCTGCCCCTCCCCCTGCCCCCCAGGATGCCTGGGCAGGCTGCTAGCAGACAGGCACTGCCCAGGTGGGCTGCTAGTGGGTGGGTGCTGCCCAGGGGTTGCAACCTCTGCAGAGGGAAGGACTGGGGGCCCCCATAGCTCAGGACCTGCCAGCAGCTCACACCCCAGCCACAGGAAGGGTGAGCAGGCTCCACAAAAAATAAAAAGAATCAGGCCCCTTGCTGATTTTTTTTTTCTGGCAGAGACTGCGTACAGCCGAGGGAATGAGCTGCTGGCAGGCTATCACTGTTCCATAACAGTGACAGAAGCTCCTAAATTGAAATGGTGAGTTTTTAACTGCCACAATTAAAAACCCACCAAAGAAAAACCCACTATTTTCAGTTTAGGAGAACTAAACCCCCACCGGTGTACAAGCACCCAGATAGAGCAGGAAATAGAAAACAAAGTAGCACATTGGGTGGCGTGCACAAGGAAGGAATCAGAAAGCAGAGCAGAAATTCACTCTGGGATCACAGGACTAGGAGCCAAAAGAAGCACAGAAAATCGGGCAGGGGAAGGGGTTCAGAATGGCACTTGGGGAGGGTGCAAGGCTAATTTGTGGCACACCTGCCCCTGGTCTAGATAAAGCCTTTTCTCATCTTTCCCTTCCTGGCGGCAATGAAGCTTTGGAACAAATGTATTGCTCCATAAAAGACCAGTGGTTATTAGGGGTGCTAGGCACCCATGTAAAGTGATTTTACTGCAGTTAAAGGGAGGTAGAAGTGACCAGAAATAGCCTTGATACATGACTCAGATGAATTAATTGTCCTTCTCAGTCTTAGAAGTGTAGGAAATAGGATCATAGAAAAGGCTGGAAAGGACCTCAGGAGGTCATCTAAGCCAACACCCTGTTCAGGGTAGGACCATACCTATCCAAACCATTCCATAAACATGCTTGTCTAAACTGTTCCTAGAACTATACAATAACCTTGTCACTCAACTGCAAAGTACATTGCCCCAAATCCCCAAGAACACCCTAACTTGCCACAAGTGAAGCAAAGGAATGAGGGCACTGTCAATGTCCTCCTGCCCCAAGTGTTGTTAAAATACTTTAGAGGGATCCTAGGAAAAAGAACACCCTTTCTCCTCCCTCCCCACCATCCAGCTACAGAAGAAGGCAAATACAAGCAGCCTTTCTTTAATTGTTTAGAAGTGAAGCATCCATGCTTATCTAACCACTGCTTGTGTTCCTTTGATTTTCAGGTGAGTCTTTGTGGATACAAAAGATATGAGAGGTTTTTAGGAGATGGTATCAAAGCTGCATTTTTTTATGATATTTTTGTGGCCTCCTTTTTTCAGCTGCAATTTGAGGGCTGGAGAAAATAGAGTTTATCCATCAACCACTTTCAGGGTAGTCAGGCTTCTAGGCAGCAACTAGTTAAGTATCTTGGTGGTAACAGTGCCAGATACTCTGTACTGTTCAAGCTGTTGGGAAAGGATGCATGGGAGCATTGTGGAGCTATGCTGAGAGGAATAATTGTACCATTGCAGCTGTCAGCCTTGATTTCCCTGTCTCCGTGATACAGCAATGGTACCATAATGGGGTTGACAATACGCAGGCATCACCTGAGCTTAACCTGGCTACATCTATGCTGATTATTTTTTCTGTATATCTTCTGCTACTTTTGTAGCAGTGGTGGGAACACTAGTGTAGACTAGCCTCTTCAGCCTTTTGTTTTACTGTTCTCAAATCCTACTGTGAG
Organism: Crocodylus porosus; assembly: GCF_001723895.1. NCBI lineage: Eukaryota > Metazoa > Chordata > Crocodylia > Crocodylidae > Crocodylus > Crocodylus porosus. The sequence continues at coordinate 1,392,307 of NW_017728947.1, read as the reverse complement.
CAAAGTTGGACTAATCAGAGTTTAAGACCCCATGGTGGATCTGTACTTGCACTGACACCAGAGATGGAGAGTCCCCAGCTAAAGATATCCAGAATAATTAGCATAGATGAGCCTCATACATGATGGCTTGTAAGTAGTGTCTGCACCTACCTTTCCATTTTCAAGCAATTTTATGTAAGGACATGCTGGGTGCATCTACAGGAGATGTGTTAATGTGCATTAGCTTAATTTAATTTATATTGAGGGTGTGCATCTACACATGCATACCCTTAATGTGCATTAAAAATGGCGACTTTAGGCTAATCATGCCTAAATTTGATACTTGCAAATGCATCTCCTCTCCAGGGAATGCCCCTGGCTGCACGCCAGCCCACCACACACCATGGACCACGGACAGCACACACAGCCCAGAGCCATCACTGATGGGGAGACCTGTGCTGAGCTACCAGCCTTGCCATTCCCAGATGCATAGTAAGTCCTGAACTGGAAAGGGCCCTCCCAGTCCCTGGCCTTGCCCCTGCCCCTGCCCCTGTCCTTGCCCTGGTCCTTGCCCTCACTCCCTGCCTGGCCCACCTGCAGTCCCCTGGCCCTGGGTCCCCTGGCCCCCTCCCCACAGTACACAGACAGACAGTTCAGAACTTTATTGAGCAGCCTGCGTCCCCACAGCTGGGTGGGCACAGATCTCTTACACCGAGGAAGGCATTGATGCCAATGGTAATGTCCTCGGCAGTGGGGGCAGGGATGTGTGGCAGTAGCAGAGGTTGCAGGGCAGCCTGGGATTGCTCCCTGCACTGCCATAGCTCAGGATCCCAAACCAGGAGTGCAGGTGTGCTCGGGGCACCAGCAGGATCAGCAGCAGCAGGGTATAGTGGCTTGTGCACCCCTCAGCCTGGAAGAACAGCTCATTGTGCACCACCCAGAGTGCACACAGCAGGGGCATGCTTGGGGCACAGTGGTGGCACAGGCAGGGTCCAGCCCCAGGGTGCCTCTCCCAAAAGGACCCCTGTAGGGAGGGCAGGGGTGCAATCAGCCCCTTGCCTCAGTTGTCTGGGAGGCCCCTGTGCACTGAGCCTGGGTGCTGTGGGCTGGGCAGCAATGCAGCACAGCAGTTGGCCTGAGGGGGAGGCAGGCTGCCTGTGGCCAGTATCCAGAGGGCTGCCAGCCCCCGCGGGCACAAGGAGGGACAGGGGACTCAACTGGTGTCTGCCAGGGCCCAAGTCTGCTGTTTACCTTAGTCCCTGGGCACCTGTACATGGCTGACCCCCAAACTGAGGCTAGGCACCACACAGCCTCTGATGCAGAGCATCTTATCTCTGAAATGTTGCAAACTCACACAAAAGCCTTCTGTCTCTTCCCTCTGCAGGCCGAACATGTGGAAATGGGGGAGAGCCCAACAGCCCCAGCAGGGATGCTGCTTCAGAGTCACCACCAACCACCACTGGAGCAGTCTGGATGTGCCAGTGGTACACCAGAAACTGGACCCTGCTGCCGTAGTGGCTGGTGGCAGTGTCAGACAAGTGGGAGTTGCGGGAGCAGGTGCGAGACCAAGCATGGTGGCAGAAGATATTGTCCAAGTGGAGGCACAGGACCGGGTATGGTGGGACCAACAGGCCTGCATGTTGACCCTGGAGTGGGAGCATCTGAAGCAGTTCCATCACCAGGGGGATGCTGACCGCTGGGCCATGGAGACCTGACATATACATGTCCCCCACTTCCTGGCCTATTGGTTATGCCCACTGCCCTGCAGCAGGCCCCCACTTGCAGCCCTTTGAGGCGTTCCCCACTAGGGCAAAATTAGACCCCTGGATATGCGAGTGACCCCAATGGCTGCTGCTACTGCTGGTGAGTGCGGGGCTTTTTTTTTTTTTAAGTGCTGGGATGCTGGGTCTGGGTGGAGCAGCCATGGTGGGGTCAGGGGATACAGGCGTGGGTGGGGCCTGGTGAGGCAGCCATTGGGGCTGCAGGAGCCAGTGGGGGGTAGGGCTGGGCGGGGCAGCACTCTGGGTGGCTGGGGGAGCAAGTGAGGGTAGGGTACATGAGCCTTCAGGGGAGGGTGGTAGCTCCTGTAGGGGCCATGTGGCCCGAGTTGGGGGGGGGGGCTGTGGCCCCTGTTGGGGAGTCTGTAGCCCTGTGAGGGGGGCATCTGTGAGCTTTGCAGGTGGTCTGCACCCTGAAGGGGCAGGGGACCCACCCCTCCTGAGCATTGCCCCCGCACAGTTCCCCCACGATCCACCTACATCTACCCACACACCCCATGCCACCTCACATCCCTTCACAGCCACCCATATCCTCCCATCCTTCTTTCCACCCCCCTCCTGCAAACCCCACATCCCTCCATCACACACCCTGCGTGCCCACTTGCCAGATAGGATGAGACCTGCTGGCAGGTGCTGTGGCTGCAGGGGCAGCTGTCCCCACATTCTGGTTAGTAAAGGGGTCAGGAAGAGCTCTAACTGCTCTATGGTAAGAAAACCAAAGACAAACAGCAAAACATATAGGTATTTAGAATTCATTTTATTATGAATATAGAGATACTGGTAGGCTTCCAAATTGCTTTAGCACTGTAGATAGATCAATAAAACATTGTGCAACTGATGGCTGTCTGTCTGTCTCTTGCTCTCTCTACATATATAGTGGTCTTTTGTTTTAATTGTGGAGGAACATGGATTTTGGGGTATTTTACAGAGTGACTTTGGGATTTTTTTATCAGGGATTTTTCAGTTTTCAAATAGGGAATACAAGAATTCCTGCTAGGGAGGCAGGTGGCAGGACACAGGCAGAGGAGCCTGCTCAGAGCTGGTACCTTGGACCCAGCTGGAGGTGGCTGACCTCCTGGCCAATTGCACCACACCAAAGTGCATGTCCAGGCACGTGCATGCACTGAGGCAAAAAGCCCTGGCTCAAGTTTGCATTACTTCTGTTTGAGCTGCTGCAAGTCCATGTGCCTGCATGTGTGGATGCGCTCAAGCTCACTAACTTTTGTCCCAAATCCCTGCATATGTAGACACCTGCCAAAAATCACTTAATGTGGATTAGCTTAATGAGAATTAAATTTAGTCGTGCTTATTTGAACATGTAGACTCGCCTGCTGTGTACTTTCAGTACTCTTTGAAGATGCAATTGCAAGAATATTGCAGCTAAAACCCAAGATCTATGGTTTATTTCAAAATGCTGCTGATATTATTAGATTAAATTAAAATGGCCAAGTATTTTATTCAATGACCCTTTTAAAATAGCAGCACTAAATGGTCATCTGCTTTTTCATACTGCTTACACTTTTTAACTCAAAACTTTTTATTAGCATTAAATGACTTTTCCTATTGGTTTGGAATTGCTTTCTTCATCGAGTAATGTAACAGGGTTTCAAATTTCATTTAATTCTTTTTTTCTTTATTTAAAATGATCATGGAGATGTGTTTGAATACAAGGATTCAATTCCACAGAGGAGATTGGCTGATCTTACACCCGGAGAGCACAATTTAAGAAGTACATTAACTATTTTAGAGCTCTGAAGGCTGAGCTGTATGCTGAGTATTCACTATAGGACCAGAAATAGCTGCAATAATGATAGATATATCTTTTAACAGACTGCCTCACTTCCATTTATTACACATGCATATAGTGTTTTAATGGAAGCAATGATTCATTATATCAGAAATTGTTGACCTACAGTCTACAGGCCAGATGTAGCCGGCAGAGTATTTGAGCCTATAGCGGCTGCAGGGATTTGTAGCATGTGGGAGTGGGGCACCAAAGTGTACCTGTGCTGTGTTCTGCCTTTACCTTTCCCTCCCTGCTGTCATTCTCTGCTTATTGTTGCCACTAAATTTGTCCCTCTGCATGGTCATTAGCCACAAGAATCCTCAGCACTTCATGGTGGCTATAAGCAGAGGCTGCACAGCATTCATGAGACAGAGAGAACAGGGAGAGTTTCTGGTAGCAGAAAAAAGATCAATGGACCATGGCAGTGGCTAGGTCACAAGCACCAGCCTTCCATCCACAAAGGTTGCCAGCCTCCTGCATCCGACAAGTAAAACAGGAAGAAAATATGCATTGTGCTGAAAAGAAGAAAGACAATGTAGCTTATGATAGGTGTGTTGCATGTCTAAAAAAGTATCATAATGGTTTCTGCAAGTATGAAATGAGATTGGATGTGTATATTTACTATAAGGGAAGATTTGAGAGTATGAATAAAACATTAGATGAGGTATGCTAGAGTGTACTCATGCACAGAAAGGAATTACATCATTTTGCTGCTAGTAAACTTGTACTTCTGTGACCTAATTCTGTTTTTGTTGCTATAAAATCTCAAATGGATGCTATGATTGAGAGTATCATTAGTATGCTTTCTAGGATTTCTGTTAAATATATAAAGATTTGTCTAAGTTATACTCACAGTCCTTGGCACAGGGAATCGATTTAAAAGATTTGAAGTATAGGCCTCTGACCCTTTGTTAAAGGACAAGTTTCTGTGTTGGAGCTGCCCTACATGATGCCTTGTTTCTATGCTAGTTATACTGCAGGTGCTGGGTCTCTGGTTTTGAGATCTGGGGGTTCTCTACCATTGCAGAGTATCACATCCATCCAGCCAAGCAGTTGTGAAGTATCACATGGAACTATGAGAAATAGGCCATACAGAACAAATGTCCCTCAACTTCACTTCTACAAGGGGGCCAGCAGTCTGGTCCCTTGTAGGAACAGTTTTTCTATTTTATATCCAAATGATGTAGGAGTCAAAATTTGTCAATGTATTTATAGTAGCTTAAGGCCCACTTTACACGTTGCAGGTGTTACATGATTAACTGAGACCAGTGACATATGCAAAGTACCAAACACCATAAAAAGGTCCAACCAGCTGTTAAGGTTAGGATGCCTGTACATGAACATGGAGGCTGCTCTGACACGCTGTAATTACAGTGTGTTGGAGCAGACTCAATTAATCAAGTCAGCTGGAGCGTGGTAATTACCGTGCACCCGTAGCCTCCTGTGTCTTGTGCACTAGCGTCCCCTGCCCATTTCCAAATGGCGGGGGGAGGGTTGCTTGAACTGAAGCTTGTTGAACAAGCTTTAGTTCAAGCACCCCTGCTGCCATTTTGAAGTGTAGGACTGCTGATATATGAGATATTGCAATGCTTTAATTAGAACAGATCTCAGAGCCACTCTAATTAAAGCGCTGCCACCCCCTCCACCTCTGGAGCCTGTATAAAAATGCCCTTAGAGCTCAAAAATGTCTACTAATGTTATAGCTGGTTTCTATCCAACTTTAATTGCACATCTCACAAGGAATGCATTGTGCAATAGCTATCTGCTGGTCCTCTAGCATCCCAGGGTGCACTGCTCCATCTCCAGTGTAAACTTTCCTGGAAAACAACAGAAGGAAACCCATGTCCCAGCACAGAGCTGAGCTCCAGGTTCATTTCCCTTACCCAAAGTACAGGAAAAATTTCACCCATGGCCCCCGCAGACAGAGCAGACAAGCTCAGCCTGGAATTCTCCCTGGCAACAGCCAGCATGGGAGAATGGGAGAAAATCCCCCCCACATACTTCTCCCTAGGCATGCAGGGAGCGGGGAACACCCTGCCCAGCCAGACAGTCTAGGGTCTCCTGGACAGCAATAAGCATATTCTTGTCTGGTGAAGAATTTCTTTCATTCGAAAGCATGTCTAACTCTGTCCAACTACATAGTCTAATAAAAGATACCTCCCTAAGAAATCCTTGCCTTGCAATGTATTTATAAGCACTACCTATGTTTGGGACATGGTTGTGGTAGTTATGGTAACTGATGTGTTTTTGAGGGGGAAAAAGCAATAAGGCAGGGAACATCAGAAAACTTCATACTCATACTTTTGTGTGGCTAACGATTCTTCTATCTCCCATGCTATCAGTCATAAGTCTCTCCTCTCACTGTCGTTACTCCACCAGTCAGGAAGTGAGATGCTGATTCAGTCAGTCCTGCTCACTACATAAGCACCAAACCAGCCTCCCCTCTCTTCTAATGCACTCATCCCACCTTATAGTGCAGCTATACCTCCCCACTAGCTTTTCTTTTCTCTCTCTGCCACCTGATGCACCAGAATTTGGACTGTATCTTCACTAATTCTAGAATTCACCTGCTGTTCATGTAGCAGTTCCAACCCACACTTGCAAGAGTGGGAGTGGGAGTGTTCGCATAGACAGCCTGCTGATGTTTTCACTGTTGTGTAGTCTAGGTCTGTGATCTGAACTCTTAGCTAAAAAATCACGGTTATTAAGCAGTCATTCACATGTTTTCCATGGTTTCATAGGTTTCATTGATATTAGGGCTGGAAGGGACCTCAGAAGATCATCGAGTCCAGCCCCCTGCCCAAAGGGCAGGAAGTCAGCTGGAGTTATAGGATCCCAGCAAGATAAGCATCCAATTTATTCTTGAAAGTGTTCAATGTAGGTGGTTGAACCACCTCTGATGGCAGGCTATTCCAGACCGTGGGGGCTCAGACAATAAAGAAATTCTTCCTTATGTCCAGCCTGACATGGTCATGGAGGAGTTTATGACCGTTCAACCGTGTCATCCCTTGGGGCGCTCTGGTGAACAAACATTCCCCCAGATACTGGTGGTCACCC
>NW_017728947.1:1375840-1385027 GCF_001723895.1 Crocodylus porosus | reverse complement strand
TAGGTCACCTGGTCATAGAAGGAAATGAGATTGGTCAAGCAAGACCTACCCGCAACAAACCCGTGCTGGCTATCCCTCAGGATGTTGGCATCGGCCGATAGTGGAATACAAGCCCTAAATTACAGTAGCTTTCACCAATGATTGCTGTTCCTTATTCCCTAAGTGCTGATATAAATAAAGTTGCCAGCTTTTAGTAGGATTTCGTAATCATAGAACCATAGAAAGTTAGGGTTAGAAGGGACCTCAGGAGGTCATCTAGTCCAACCCCCTGCTTAAGACAGGACCACCCCTGTCTAGATCATCCCAACCAAAGCTTTATCTAGCTGGGTCTTGAAAACCTCTAAGGATGGAGCTCCCACCACCTCTCTGGGTAACATGTTCCAGTGTTTTACTGCCCTCCTAGTGAGAAAATTCTTCCTAATATCTAACTTAAACTTCCCTTGCTGCAACTTGAGACCATTGCTCCTTGTTCTGTCACCTGCCAACACAAAGAACAGTCTAGCTTCCTCCTCTTTCGAACCCCACTTCAGGTAGTTGAAGTCTGCTGTTAACTCCCCTCAGTCTTCTCTTCTCTAGACTAAATAAGCCCAGTTCCCTCAATTTTTCCTCATAAGTCATGTTCCTCAGTCCCTTCAACATTTTTGTTGCCGTCTGCTGGACTCTCTCCAATTTGTCCACATCCTTTCTGTGGGGGAGGTCCAAAACTGAACACAGCACTCCAGATGTGGCCTCACCAGTGTCCAGTAGAGGAGAATACTCACTTCTTTTGGCATACTGGCAAGATACCTACCAATATAGCCCAGTGTGTTGTTAGCCTTCCTGGTAACACGGATTATATTCAGTTTTCTGTTCACTGTAAACCCCAGGTCCTTTTCTACAGAGCTGCTGCCCAGCTGACTGTACTGTCGCATGGGATTATTTCATCCTAAGTGAAGGGCTTTGCACTTGCCCTTGTTAAACCTCATGAGATTCCTTTTGACCCAATCCCCCAATTTGTCTAGGTCATTCTGAATCCTAGCCTTACCCTCCAGCATATCTACTACTCCCCCCAGCTGCGTGTCATCTGAAAACTTGCTGAGGGTGCACTCTATGCCATCTTCCAGGTCATTGATGAAGACATTAAACAAAATTGGCACCTGGACCAACCCCTGGGATACTCCACTTGATACTGGCTGCCAACTAGACATTGAGCCATTGATTACTACTCCCTGAGCCCAATGCTTTAGCCAGTTTTCTATCCACCTTCATACTTGCCTTCAGTCTATTCATCTACCCCATGCTTGCTTGGCTTGCCTGCAAGAATGTTGTGGGAGACGGTATCAAAAGCCTTGCTAAAATCTAGGTACACCACATCCACCAGTCTCCCTGCATCCACAGACCTAGTCATCTCATCATAGAAGACAATCAGGTTGGTCAGGTGAAACCATACTGACTGTTCCTAATCAGCTTCTTCTCCTCCAAGTGCTTAGAAATGGACTCCTTGAAGATCTGTTCCATGATTTTTTCAGAGACTGAGGTGAGGCTGACTGGTCTGTAGTTCACTGGATTGGTGGTGGGTGGTGGAGGGTCTCTGTTGTTGGGGAGAGAGGGGGGTCTGTTTGTTGTGAGGGCAGTAAAGTGTTTTTTGGAGAGCTGTCCACAGTGAATGTGGTGTTGGGGACAGGTGATGGAGTGAGGGGTCTGTGGGTGGCTGTGCAGGTAGATTAAGAAGTGGGGCTGCCTTGAAAATATGCCTGCCAGCTGCTAGCACCTGTGACCAGAGCCTCAGGCTCCCCTTTGTGGCAGCTGGGGCCAATTACAAAGCTGCAGGAAGTGGGAGCAGTTTGCTGCTAGGAGCAGCAAATCTGCTCCCATGTCTCTGCATTTATAGATATCTGCCTAGGAGCATTTACTCACGAGTAGTTTACTCCCAGTTAAACTGGTCCCGGATCAAATGCATGCCTAGACACACTCTAAGTAGATATAAGTGCCTAAGTGAGATCCTGAAAAAACATTACTTTTATAATAAGCTATCCTCTTATCCCTGAGCCTAAGTCATAAAAAAAAGAGTGAGGAAGAGGAGGAAGGCCCACACACCTTTTTAATATGTTTTTTTTTTCAGGGATTGGAGCAGTGCAGAATACAATCGCACTTGATTTTGCCTTTCATTGCTTTTGTGCCACCATAAAAGGCCAAGGAAACAGATATCCATACCCCTTTTTGATGACCAGATGTTATCCTGGTATCAATTTGTGTTTCTATTTAGCAGGGAAAGTTGAGGTTTCCCCACTTATCAAGACATGCCCACAGATCCAGAGGATGCATCTGGGTAAGTGGATAAACCCTGACCTTCCCTACTTCCTGAGATGCACCCACGGAATTTCTGGGCGTATCTTAATAAGAGAGGGAACCTTGACTTCCCCTGCTTGTGGAAATTGCCCTGGAAATCCTGGGGGGAAAGTTGGAAAAGCTAGGCAGGTGCTCCCAGGGTTCAAGGGCCTGATCCTGCATGGCTATTCCTGGGGTACCCATCCCAACTTATCCACTTCATTTGGTGATGTCTCTTTCTAGCCTTAGGCACCTGATGGGTAGATAGGCCCTAGGCCCTAGTAACATAAGACCACTACAGCTTCCCTGTTGCTTCTTCATCTTGTATTGAAGGTCCTAACTTGGCTTGTATTATATGCAATGTCTTGGCTTTCTCCTTATGGCTAAGTGCAGACAGTCAAAAAGCCTGAGGCCAAATTGATTCGATCTTTGCAGTTAGTCGAAACTCCAGAAATGCAGCCACGTGCCTACAGTAGCCCAGGCCAGAAGCTGGTGAGGGGGTGGGCGTTGCTAGAGAAACCCTCCTTGCTCATCTGGAGCAGATAGCTTGAGCCAAGGTTAGCCTGCCCACCCTGCTAGGAGAGGTTTGTGGGGGAGGTGCAAAGTATCTTGGAATGCTGGGGGACTATGAGTTATCTTGAATCTGGAGGGAATCTGGGACAAAAGTTCAATAAACCAATTTAACGTAAATCAGTTAAGTCTGATACTATACCCATCCAGGCTTTTCTTAAATGGGTTTCAGCCATTTTGAAAGTGGTTATGTGTACTGAATTTCTGTTGTGTTCCAGATTTGAACTGATTTCCAATCACTTATACCAGTTTATGTGTAATTTTTGTCCATAGCCTCTGAGCTGGCCAAAGGCTTAAACCCAAGAAGAAGCAGAACTGCCTTTTTGATCCTTCATTAGGTCTTAAGAACAGGTGGTGGCCAGAGGATGTGTACAGCATGCTGCCTTTGATGGTTCATGTATTCTAGAACCTGAGGTTTCAAGTGTGACAAACCCCCAGTTTTTATGTCCTGTCTCTCTTTTCCTTTGTGCTTTTTTACCACTAGCACAAACTCTTCAAAACACTATGAGGATGGGTTTTTTTTTCTTTTTCCCCAGGAAGAGACAACATTGCACTTGTCACCTTGACAGCTGTCCTCTCAGGCTCCACATGGGAGTTTAGTATGAGATATGACTTCAATGGTAAACAAACAAACAAACAGTACCCCTCCTAAAAAAAGCCTCCAAATTCCCAGCAGCTTCCTCCTGCATTGTTGAGCCTCTCCATTCAGGGAGCCAAAGAAGAGCAAATGGTTTGCTAGGATAGCATTGTGTACCTCGCCAGTGGCCAATACATTTGTGCAAAATAATAATGAAGAGTCTGATGCTTTTCAGCAGAGAGCGAAGCCACTACTGAGTGAATCTAACAGGCCGATCACAAAGTGAATGTTGTACGTTTTTAGCAACTTTCTTGGTTACGCATGCCAATATGCAATTTGAACTTCAAAAGTTTGCGAGATGAAGCTAATTCATCATGTTTATATGAAGATTTTTTGCAGCTAAGAGATCTGGGTTTTCTCTGTTAAAAGTAATAGCAGTTTTGCAATGACACCTTGATTTCCCAAATGAAATGGGGGGTACCATTGAGTGTAATCATACAGTAAGAGACAACCCTCTGCCTCAAAGAGCTTACAGTTGAAAGAGGCCAGACAGACAAAGGATGAAGGAGAATTACAGGTGAAGTTTCTTTTCCAAAATCACACAGGATGGCCAGCAGCACTCAGGAACTGGAGGGATCTCTTGATCCCCCATCCTACTCCCTGCCCATTAGACCCACTAGATCAAAGTAGGTTTAGTCCCCTCTGAGTTCTGTTGGCTTTGTGCTTATCTTACAGACTTTGCTTGAAAATGAATCTCAGCAATACTGAACCTTCCTCTGTACGTACGTGTGTGCGCATGCATGTGTGTATGCATAGTGCAAAATAAGCATACTTAAATCCTGACAGATACAATGAAATTGAGTAGGCTCTTCCTTCTCCACTATATAATAATACAAGGAGGGATAGCTGACTGGAAATGATGACAAGTACATTTACAAAGGATAAATGGAAATAGTTATTTGTACAGTGTGCAATCAGGCAGAGGAATTAACTAACTCAAAAGGTCATAGTGTCAAAGACAGCAGCTGGATATTAAAAAGGGCTGAATAATTGACCAGTAATGAAGTCTGTGATTACCCACCTTGAAGTCTTGTGCCTTAAGATAATCAAGTTTTATTCTTTAGACTGTTAGCTGTATGACTGCCAGGGTGAAGGAAAAAGAGACCCTACTACTTGCACAATGTTTACAGTGTTTTTTCTCAACTGGTATTCTTGGTATTTTCTCCATTACCTTCTGAGAAAAAAATGCCTTATGGCCATGAATGGCACTGAAGTTCATCAGTCCTGTTTAGGATATTCAATAATCCTTAGTCTTCATATAAAACTAAACACAATATTGAATAGGGAGCTGGCCCTTTAATGTGTAGGGCCACAACTGGAAGATTGATCCAGGCTCAATATTAGGAAAAACTTCTTCAGACTCAGGGTGTCCAGACTATAAAATAAGCTTCCTCCAAAGGTGGTGCAATCACCTACCCTGGAAATCTTCAAGAGGAGACTAGACAGTCACCTTGCTGGGGTCACCTGACCCCCAGTTATCTTTCCTGCTTGGTGCAGGGGGCTGGACCCGATGATCTTCTGAGGTCACTTCCAGCCCCTTACAATCTATGAAACTGTGAATCCTCTGAAAAGTGACTGTATAAGTGTCATTGTGATAGTATTCCATGTTTGTAGGTAGCTGACTTTCAGGTACATTTTACTGAGGAGTGCTCATACTTTGTAATCACTGGAAGATCCCAGAGGTTATATATAAGCCTCAGTTACACATCTAGAACATGGTTGTTTTCAATGGCTTTGCACAGGCATAGCTAAAAGCAAAATCTGCTGATGCAACTGTTGATAAATCTGTAGCTAAAATAGAATCTGACTCACCTCCCCTTAGTTTCGTTGGCTTTACAAGTTCTAGCAGGAATAAAAAACAGGAACATGTTATTTTTATAAAATAGAGACAATTCAGAATACATATAAGCAGCACATATCTAGAATAAGAAGGGGGCATTTGCAACATACTTCATTAGCAAGTGAATGTTACATGGTTATAGAACAAGAATTGGTGTTTTTTTTTATGATGGTGCTATATTTCTTAGCTCTGTTTTTTTAATCCCTTGGTTTTCCTTTCCTTTTTAGGGCACTTTGGTTATCATCATTTTAATAACTCTTCAAGGAATTTTGGCAGAACATTTCGGAGTCTGAAAAAATTGCCTTCTAAATCTTAGGACAAAGCAAAACTGTTGTCCATAGCAATGAGTATAATGCAGGGCACATAACAAGCGCTTAAATCTGTACTGCCTCCCTGGTGGTGACAAGGGACTGTCAGCTAGAATGATAAGGCCTGCCGACAGAGTGGGATAATAGGCCTGCCAAGTGCATGCTAAAATGTTTTTTAAACTCGAACTAGTTTTAGATGGAAAGAGCAGTGCTGAAAGTGCACAGTAATTGGTAAGCATGCTAAATTCTCTGCTGAGAGACCGCCAATATCTCGCATTTGAAAACAGCATTTTTAAAGTAAACCTTGTTCAGTGGACATACAATATGCTGTAAGCCAGTCAAATTTGCCTCGTTCTGAGGAATGGCATTCAATGTTGTCATTTTCTGCGCAGATTTAGCATCTGCTTACTTTCATGGTTGAAAACGTAAAGCCAAAGTGAAAAGAAAAATAAACGTTATGAAGCTGAAACTGGTCAAGGAGGAAAACAGATACAGTTGGAGCTTCCTGTGTAAATGATGGGGTGAGGAGTCTCTGGCATGTAGCGCACTAAGCTCTCAGTATGGACTGCAACAGTCTGGAGGCCAATGGTCCTTTCGTGGCTGGAAAGTGAATCCTTTTTATTTGTCAATGTGCATTTGGAACATAGGCTGTCAAAGGTGTGGGTCTGCGGTGGAGGTCACTCCTCACTTTGAGTGGAGTTCTTCTATTGTGTTTGTTCTGTTTTGTTATTTTTTTTCTGTCAAGGAAAATTAGACTTTGAAAATCAAGTGTGATAAGGGAAGGAATTAAATTATGACAGGAAAGGTGTCTCAGACCTTGTGTCAAAGCAAATAGAAGCAGTGTCAAGGCAAACTTGGCTTTCCTATCCAGAAAGTAGATTAGAAACGGGTTCAATAATTGAAATACCATAAAAAGGCTGAAACACTTATCTCATTGTATTTAATGTATCTTGGATTGTTCAGCAGTGCTATGTTATCGAAGTAATTGCTTTCCTGTGCTTACACAAGTAACGCGATTCTGTGGACCCATTTCACACTCCAAGTGTTTTCTTCATAAAAGTAATTCAAGTTTTTTTCCTTTTTCAATACCAAATGAAGGAATATTTGTAAACATGTTAGTTATAACTGAAGTCAATATTTTAAGGACTGATGTAGAATTGATTTGTGTGTGTGTGTGCACATACTGCTGCCCTAAATATGGAGTACAATATCCTCAAAGGGAACATTTGAGATGAGCTAACATGCTTGGAAAGAAAAACATTTTAGAAGCCAGCTTCTACTTATTTCAAAAGCTAACCCATGCACCTCACAATTGACCTTAAATAGCAATCATTCATGTGAACCTGGAGGTTGGTCCCTTCTAACAGTACTGCTTGTGGACTGCATGATCACATGAAGTAGAAAAATGTTTTAAATCCATGTGTTTTTGGTATGTGTAAAATAAGTATACCCTCCCTTCTCTTGGGAAGGGTGATGGTCAGATACAACCCCAGATATGACATCTTTGTTCCTGTCACTCCTATAAATTAAAACCTGGTAGTAAATGTTCATATAGTAGATAGGCACTCATGCGTTTATGACACAGGAAACAGGTTGTGTCTTTGTAGTTAAGGTTGAATTTCCTAAGTAAAGCAGTCAGGTGTGGGTGTGCATATATAATTATATTGCCCTAACCCATTTTCATATGGGGTTTGCCTTACAGTAACAACATGCTTCTAGAATCCTAAATGTTATTTAATTCTTTCCAATCTTGATCACATCCTTAGGTGTCTGAAGCCCCAGGTATTTTCTGCTCTTTGGAATATCCTTACTTCCTAGCAGCCTCAGTAAATATAGATGATTTACATTTGTATGACAATGTCATTCTTTTCCTTATACAGAAAATGAAATTATTTCTTTAGGCCATAACAAGCATGGGTATTCATCAGACATATATGCCACACAGTTCAAGTAAACATGAAGCAGATCCCAACACCAAACCTCTGGTCACCAGGGTTCCTTATCATTCTTGGTGTAACTCTTCATGGTAAGACCTGTCTGCATCATTGTTGCAAATACCAGTCCAGCTCTATGTGGACTAGCGGCCTTGGGCAATTTAGACCTTGGCCACGTGTTAAATTAACATATTAATGCTGGCATAAATAGCAACATGCCACACATTCATCCAATGTATGGCATCATAAACCAGCCACAAAGACATAGCTTCAAAATGCATGTAACATCTTTGTGGCTGGTTTATATGGCTTCATAAATTGGACATGTGGCACGCTGTATAATCCCAATGACAACAACCAGCTGAATGTCATGAGAAGCAAATCCAGGACTTTACAGAGAGTGGTATGAGGGCAGCTACTGGTGCTGCAAGGGTGGCTGCACCCCCCACCCCACTCCCAGTCTTCTCCCCTCCCCCGCCCCCAGGGTTAGCAGACTGCACTATGGGAGCATCATTAAGTCCACCAAACAGGTAAGCATTATATGAATTATTCCCCTTTCCCTCCCTTCTCAGAGGCATGTTCCATTCCCTCTCCTTCCTACTTGTTGCTACCACTGTCCCCACTGCCACTGTGGTCAAAGGAGCTTCTGCCCACTCCGGTGGGGCTGCACAGGAGCTAGGCTCAGCCCAGGACATCAGCAGCAGTGGAGGCAGGCAGGTTCCCCCTGCCAATGCCTGTACTCCAGGGAACCAGGCAGGGAGGAGAGCCCTGCCATGTCTGGGGCTGAGCTAAGCCCCTGTGCAGCCCAGCTGGAGTGGGACAAAAGCTCCCCTCACCCTGGAATAGCAGTGACAGTAGGCAGGGATGGGGGAATGGGAGGGGAGGGCCCGTGCCTCTGAGCACAGAGGGGAAGGGAACTGGGAATTCCTACTTCTTTAGGGACTTAAAAAAGTATTGGGCTGCAGCTTCTGGTAGCTAGTCATAAAGAGAGTGGGGGGAAGATAGCCACACCACTGCACCCCCTCTGGGTCATCCCCTGATTGGCAGCTGCCCTGGTCCCAGTGCTGACAATCACAGATTAGCATCATTGGAATGAGGGCTCACAAGGATCCAGCACCTTAAAGAGACTTTCCCTGCAGATTTGGGATTTTAAACCTCACTGCAGAACAACAAAAAAGATGTTTTACCTCCCTGCCTGCCATCTGACACCTCTGGGGAAGGAATTCTACCTGATCTACACATCAGAGAGCTACTCAGCACAGCTCACAAAGACACTCTCCTGGACCCAGAGGGACAGCCTTACATCTTCAGCTCCCTCTGTGCAAAAATGAAGTTTATTTCCTACCTATGGGGACTTTTTACCATCTTGTACCATCTGTACTTTTCCCAGAGCTTGCCAAGGGGACTTTGATCCCGAAAGCTTGCAGAAAAGGACATTTTTCTTGCTATTTCTCAGTTGGTCTAATAAAAGGTATCATTCTGGAACCAAGAGTTCTAGTTTTTTGTGTGTTTCCCTGCAGAACACACTCTTTAAGGTGCTGGATCCTGACAAGCCTCAGGGCATGGGGCAGCTCCAAGGACTGGTACACAC
>NW_017728947.1:1347945-1373332 GCF_001723895.1 Crocodylus porosus | reverse complement strand
CAACTTCCAAGAGAAGTGGTGCTGGCTCCTACCCTGGGGGTCTTTAAGGGGAGGCTAGATGTACACCTTGCTGGGGTCGTTTGACTCCAGTACTTTTTCCTGCCAAGGCAGGGGGTCGGACTCGATGATCTGCTCAGGTCCCTTCCGACCCTAGAAACTGAAACTATGAAGTTGAAGAACTAAGGCATTTGGGAGGAAGAGCCAGTGCAAGGAGCTCATATTGGGAACAGTGCTAGCCTGGGAGGCTGGAGGCACAGGCCCGGCTCTGTGGATTTCTGCAGGTCTGTTGACATAGGGGCCACAAATACACACTCTGTTTTGGGCTAAACCCAAGCAACTTTCTGTGAAACAATTCCAAGGAGATTCAGCAAAGGGTCCCACCTCTGAGGCTGGCACTTCCCCCTGGACCAAGGCGTTCACTGTCAGATCAAGCAGCAACAACAGTTAACACTGAGAGAAGCCAAAAATCTTCTCAGCGCCTTCTTTCCCCAGTCATCTCAGACTCCTGCTAGATTTGAAAGGAGCTGGTTAGAAAAACAGAGAGGAATGTAAAATATATGGCTGACATTTTTTTCTTCTCCGTTGGTAGTTGGGGAAAAAGAGCTCAATTTCAGGAGCTTCCCCAGTGGACTACATTAAATATAGAAATATAAATTCAGCATATGCACATGAGTTTCTCTTTGCTTATAAATCATACATTATCTCAACGGGACGCTGGCACAGTATAATAACAGGGTAGTGCTGAAGAATCATCAGACCTGCCACTGTTCCCTGGATTCTGTACCAAGCAATTTCTCTCTCGTTCTCGTCCAAGAGCTCCCATCACCATTAATGCGCGTGGTTCCAACTGTGAGGCTCTGTCCAACTAAAGAGCTGGTATTTCCGAGACAAGAGACTTGTGAACTTTTGTCCTTCAGATGCCTGTCAGTGGGCACTGCATCTAGACAGACTGGGCTATGGCAACACAGCAGCTGCTTTTCAATGGATTAATTACCCAGCCTTCCTCTTAGTTCAGAGAAGTTTGCCATTATCTAATCTCTCGCAAAAAGATCTTTTTTTTTGGTGGGAGAGAGGTTAGTTGGAAAATGTTCATCTTCTTCGCACTATTTAGGATTTTTCAGTCGTACAGAAGTACTTAAGATTAAGTCCTTAATATTTAATAAGCTCTATTGTTAGAAAGAAAGTGAGTCTGCCAGTGTGAGATTGGGCTGGCAGCTCACTGGATTAATGGGAACATAACTATGGATTTAAAAACCCTGAATGATAAGCTTCAAATATGCTTAGGCATTGTGGCTCTGAAGTCCCCTCAGGGAATCATCACTTCCTCCGCTCCAGCAACTGCGTTTAAGGCATGACCGAAACGTCGCTACAACTTTCCAGACTGGTATGGTTTCTTTGGAGCACCTTGGGTATGGGTGTTTGGATTCCTCCTAGGTATGTCTGTATGTTTAGACCTTCACCTCATGTACTTTCTCTTTGTATTAGCTGATTGTCACAGGAACGATTTTGCTGAGACCTAAAGGAGTTGCAGAGTAGAGATGAGCAACTTTTCTTTCCTGACTTGCGAACTTGCTGACACGTTAAAATGAGCAGCCGTTGCTGTGTGGAAATATTAAAGGTGAAGGCAAAGCTAAAATGAAAATGAAGTTAAACTGAGAGATTTGTGCCCCCAATAACCAAGTCAAAGTGGCCTTGAGCATGAAGATGAGTTTTAACTTGCCTTTTAAAATGTGTCCCCTTTTTTATTCCCTGAAATTCTATGGTGCATTTCAGTTCACTTATCTAGTCTAGTGTCATAACTTTTTCTCTGTCTCAAACGATACCAGCCCCCGGATGGTATCAATGTGGTTACAATAGATGTATCTACACGTGTCACTATGGCGACATTGTTATTGCGCTGTCATGTAGTACTTCCTTTTTGGCAAAAGGAAGTACTAAGTCACAGTTCAGTTAACAGCCCATACTGCACCATATACATGGTGCACAGTTATTTTTAGCAGCTACTTTGCTGCAGCAGTGCACCATACCAGGGGAGCATATAGCTACAGCAAAGTAGCTGCTGGTCACTTGTAGCATAGCGCATTGCTACAGTGACGTAGTGTCACGTGTAGATGCACCCAATAAGATGCATTTCAGGATCCCTTTGTATGAACAATGTCAAACTATTTCACTGTGTTTGGGGGTTTTTTTAAGAGAACTTACTATTATGCAAAATGCCCCTCTTACAGCAGGGGGGAGTACAAGCACATATTTCCAGGGATTATCTCCTTTCAGTTTAACTTCCACTTCACCTTTCCTGTGCTATAAAGTAGGCAGGCCCATTGTCATTGTCAGTGAGAGCTCACGAAATGAAAATGGAATAAGCTTGAGCCTTCAGGACTAGTGACAAGAATATCAACCCGTTGTTCTGTTACATGCTGCAACACCTGCTGCTATACATGAGAATTGAAGGGCTCTTCTAGACATTCAAGTAAAGGTGTAATAGGATCTGATGTGTAATCAACACAGCCGTGCCTCCTGCCATGCCACATGTGCATGGCAGAAGGTGTGGCTCTGGGATCTAGCATCAGATTCAATTACAGCTTGTTGCTGCAACAGTGGGAGTCTGGGATCAGGTTCCCACTGCACCAACAAAGACCAGACTCTCTGGGGCACTGCTGGAGCTGAGAGTCCACAGTAGGCATGGGGGACTGCTAGGACAGGCAGTCCTGTCAGTTCAAGGACCCGCAGTCACTACAGTGCATAGTGAACCCTGGCAAGTGGAAGCCTCTTTAGCTAGTGGGGCTCCCAGAAGTGGGGAGGTGGGGGAGGAGAAGCTACACGTGCAAATTAAAGCTTGATAGAAACCAGCTATAAAGTTATTACACATTTCCCAGCTCTAACTTTATAGCTGGATGGACCTTTTTATACAGTGATAGTTACTTTGCACCTGTAGCCAGTTTAAAGTAATTGCACAATTAACCA
Source organism: Crocodylus porosus (assembly GCF_001723895.1). Lineage (NCBI taxonomy): Eukaryota > Metazoa > Chordata > Crocodylia > Crocodylidae > Crocodylus > Crocodylus porosus. The sequence continues at coordinate 1,370,368 of NW_017728947.1, read as the reverse complement.
GTTAGTTGTATAATGTAGAAGGGGCCTAATGTGCTCAACCAGTCATTAATAGATCAGATGGACTGACTGAAGTCTTATTCTAATATGATAAAGGTCTTCGTCTGTCTGTCTGTGTGTCTGTCTGTCCGTAACACTTTTGGGTAACTGCGCATGTGCCTCCCAGAGGGCTGGCAGTGAACGGCTGTGGGGGGGCTCTGCCTCCTCAGGCAAGGAGGGAGCTGCTGCCACCTCAGGCAGGGAGGCTGGAGAAGGTGAAGTGGGAGGCAGGTGGGTGGGGAGGAGGGAGCCACCGCTGCCGTCTCAGGCAGAGGGAAGCCCTGTTGCTCCATGGGAGGAGGCAGAGGTGGGAGGGCAGGGGGAGGGAGGAGCTGCCACTACCACCGCCTCCTCAGGTGGAGGGAAGCCCTGCTGCTCCGCAGAAGGAGGCAGAGGCAGGCAGGTGGGCATGCAAGGGAAAGCAAGGCACCGCCACTGCCGCTTCAGGCAGAGGGAAGCGTCACTGCTCTGTGGGAGGAGACAGAGGCTGAGGTGGGCAAGTGGGGGGAGCAGGAGCTGCCACTGCTATTGCCCCCACTCAGGCGGAGGAAAGCCCCACTGCTCCACGGGAGGAGGCAGAGGTGGGTAGGCAGGTGCGGGGGAGGGAGCCACCACTGCCACCACCTCCAGATGAGGGAAGCCCTGCTGCTCTGTGGGAGGAGGCAGGCAGGGGGAGGGGAGGGAGTTGCCACCCCCACCTCCTCTGTGGGAGAAGCCCTGCTGCTCCACAGGAGGAGGTGGAGGCAGAAGCAGGGGGGAGGGATCCACCATGCCAAAGGCCGGAGGAGGAGGTGGCAGCGGCAGAGGAACTGTTTACATGGCCAGCCCTGAAGAGTGAGCTGGGGTTGGGGGGGCATGCAAACACTCCCTTAAACACTCCATCATTCATGACGGGCAACTGGCTAGTATGCTTTATAATAGTGCTTATGTTGCTGATAACAACCCTTAGCTTGCAAGATCCCTGTACTTCATGCATGCGTGTGAACCCATGACAGGGCTGTCTCTCTCATGCATTTTATTCTCTGAAATGTTTTGTAGCCCAATAGTTTCCCCTCATACTTAACTTACACCCAGTCATGCTCATTGCTCCCTAGATCCCATTCTCTTTAACACAAATCTTTGTCTGGCTGTGGAAACACTAGTCATGTGTGGACAATAAGACCTGTAAAAGTTCTGTGCCCTTGACTTTTTGGTAACCATTTCTGTCATCTGTGCATTGTAGAACAGACTGGGACATCAGTCTTAGATTAAGGTGAAGAGGATACCAAAGAAGTTGCAGCAGAAAGAGAATAGAGTGGACGGAAGAAGCGATGTTGCAGCTGATGTTTTTGTGCAGAGCCTTTTATAGGTACACCATAGACATGGTGTATAACTTTTGCCAGAAAGATGTTGCATGCTTCTGTTGCAAGTCATGTTTGATTGCACCTTATGAGTTGCCAGCTGCAAGCAAAGGATTAGTTGTTTTGGACTGCAATACTAGCATACCAGGGCACTTCCCAGAACGTATCACTGCTCTTGACATTGAGTGGTTCTGAATTAGAGGATGTTCAGATGCCAGAATGTGCGTATGGTGCAGAATGGGAGGAGTGCTTCTGCATTAAGCCTAAGGGACCTGCCATTCTTGAGTTTACCAAAGATTTAAAAAACCATGGCAGGTTTGAGGGCACCAGTGCTGAGAAGTTTGTTCTTCCTGTCCTTCCCTCTTACATTTCCATCCTCCCCAGTAGCACCTGTTTGGTTATTTTGCCCATCTGGTCTCCCTCTCTCTTCTGACTAGAAACCTCCCACATGTACCACCACTCCTTTCCAGTTAGCACTCTCTGTGATATACTATCACTCCTCTTAACCATTGACCCTCCAGCACGGGTGCCCCACCTTACAGCATTCCCTTTCCACACACTTGTCTGAACTCACTCTGCTACTTCTTTCCCTCATCCTGCCATTATGCCACTTCTGCATCCGCTGTCATAGACATAGACATTAGGGCTGGAAGGGACCTCGGAAGTTCATCAAGTCCAGCCCCCCCCACCCGACGGGCAGGAAGCCAGGTAGGGTCATAGGATCCGAGCAAGATAAGCACCCAATTTACTCTTGAAGGTGTTCAATGTAGGTGCTTGAACCACCTCCGATGGCAGATGTCTATTTTCTTTGCTTCATCTTGCCCTTTCTCCCATTACTGTCTTTTCTCTTGGGTACCATTTTGTTCTTCTCCTTGCCTTTCTACTTTCTGGGGACATCTACATGAGACACTAACTGCACAGTAGCTTAATAACACTGCACAAGTGTGCCAGGGAAAAACTGTGCTAATATGCTACTACGCAGTAGTATTAGCCTACTGTGCAATAATTAGCGTCACTAAAAACCTGTGTGCCAGCACTACTGAGCAATAGCATGAGTTACTGTGCATTGATTTAGTACTTGGTTAACCAAGTATTAAAGCACAGTGACTAGGGTCCATTAATGAACAAGTTGCACCCTATATCTACCTCACCCATCCTCTCCCTATATACTCTTTTTTTAACAGCTCTTATCCAATGCCTTGCTTCCCTTCCCCATCTCTATAGCACAGAAAGAGATCAGGATCTTGGCTTTAAGGATTCCTGAGTTACCATTGCAGCCCAGCATCATCGATGGTGGTGGTGGCAATCCCTCAATTCAAGGATAATCCCTACTATGGCTCATGTAGCCCAGCATAGAGTCTTTTTTGAACCCTCAGTTCAGACTTTACAATAAAAAGGAATGTACTTGTTTACCAACCTGTCTGCTTCACAGATGTGCCCCTTAAGATGTATTGTGCTTAAACCACTTCACTGAACTTGGTGCCTTTTCACATTCAAAGCAGTAGGAAGAAACAGCACACGAGGTTAGATAAACACAGGTTAGATACAAGGCCTAACTGTACAGGCGCTGCTGCTCTGGTTAGGTTTCATCAGCTTCTAAAACACATATGCGCTAGGGCAGTGTGAAATTTTGGCAGCTGTTTCATTTCAGAGATGTTTCAGGCCATTTTGGTGCCCAAAACACCGAATCTGAATTGAAATGGAAAGATCAAAAACATCTCCAAAATGAAATGTGGCATCCAAAATGTTTCAGAAACTTTCAGAGTTTCAAGTCAGGCTTGCAGGGAAACAGGTGTACACTGCTGCCTTGCTGCGCAACTCAGCTCTGCAGGGAGCAAAGATCCATGTCAGGGGTCTCCTCACCTCTGCTGCCCCCCCATGCTGCCCTGGCAATGCGGGGCTGTACAGGGCAGGCAGCAGCAGTGAGGAGACCCCGGCGTGGATCTCTGCTCAATGCAGAGCCAGGTTGCATGGTAAAGCAGTGTTGGTCCCTGCCACGCAACCTGGCTCTGCAGGGAGCAGAGATCCAGGGCTACACAGGGCAGGCAGAAGTGGGGAGGAGACCCTGGCACAGATCTCTGCTCCCTGTGGAGCCAGGTTACGTAGCAGAGACGAGCAGGCTTGCTTGCCACTCTGTGCTGCTTCCCTGCCCCACAACCCAGCCTGACAGGAATCAGAGATTTGCGTGGGGATCTCCTTGCCTGCACAGAGGGCAGCAGCGCTCCCCCTCCCCTGGATAAGCTACCCATGGCCCCATCCTGCTCCCCACTGGGGGTCCTGCAACCCCCGGCCCCAAGCCCCACCTGGCTGGGTAGGACTGTGCAAAGCTTCCCTTGCAGCCTTTCTGAAAGAGATTCAGCGGAGATTTGGCAAACCCAAATCTCCAAAACAGAGTTGGCCGAAACAAAACAGGACAGTGATCCAAAATACCAAAACAAATCACTGTCCTCCAAAACGGCTGAATCCAAAACGGAATCGAAACAGTCATTTTGCACAGCCCATCTCTGTGTTTTGACAAGCCAAAGCAATATAGCAAGTTCAGCTGTTACGAATATAGCCCAAGCATTTCTTAGCCATGACATCTGGGGAGAATTTCAGGGTTTTCTCCTTCTAGCATAGCTGTATGCCGAAAGCATGCAGCTGAGCTTATAGTTCAGAGAGCTGTGTCTAATGTCTCCTCAAATGGATTTAAATGCCCTCTGATTCACCTATAGTTTCTCTGCTTCCCTGGTACCAACCTTTAAAATTTAAAGTTGAATTTGTCACAGGAGTGGAGGTAGTGAGTGGGAAATGTGTAGCTCCTCAGGGGATATAGGAAACCTCTTTGTGACTTGTGCTGTCATAAATCATCTGTCCTGAATGCTCCTAGAATTGATGGTGGATTTCCAAGAAAGCACTAGAAACTTTGACAGCATTAAAGAGCTGGCCCTCTTTCTTATCTCTCTTTTTTCTCCTGAAGTACTTGTGGCCACTCTATCTTAATTGATTCTGTTAATGGGGTTAAACCCTCTGAGGAAAAAAAAAATCAATAACTTGACAACTTGAAAGCCAGATGAAAACTGCTTTCTTTGCAGAATCCTTTTATTGCTACAAGTTGTGTGGCCAAAAGCACAACCTGGTGATAGGAACACCATCCCAAATGCATGCGTGGAGGCATGTGAAACAAAAAAGCAAGGTGGGGAGGGTGAACGCCTATCTGATCTGTGGTGGTTTTCAGCTTTTCTTTATCCCAGATGCTGATTATGCAAGCCGTGATATAATTTCCAAACAGGTTAATTGCAAATATAGATGATACAGTAGAAGGGCAGCTTACGCAGTTGACCAGAGGGTGCCTATTCTGTTAATCTCTGATGAGGAAGGTAAGCATTGATCCTAGTTAGCAATATTCAACACTTAATTTATAATCAGCAGGAAGTGAGATCATTCAAGGTAGGCCAGGTGGGGCCCATGGTTACTAGATGGCCTCACTGGTGTGAAGGAAATGGCATAGGAGGATGGGCAGTAATTTTGAAACAGTATGTTTGTGGAAAAGCCAGACAAGGCACATCTGAATAGACTCACAAGCCAGTTCCTGAAATCTCTTTATTTCTGTCACAGTTGTCAGTATCTCCAGAATGAGTGCTTTTACACCTAAAGCTTTTATCACTATCAGTGTGGAAAAATAAATACAGAAACAACAATACATTTTAACATTCTCTTTTTTTTTATGTTGTATCTTGTACAAAAACCTATTTTGTTTGTGTATGTGTGTGTGTGTGTGTGTGTGTAATTATATACAGTTATATTTTTTGTTGGCTGTCATTTGAAGAAAGTCACATACTAACAGTTCCAGAAGAACAGAAGAGATATTGAACAAGGATTCCATTCACAATTCATTCCTTTATCCCCAAATACAGGAAAGTCTCCACAAAGCACCATAACAGAAGAAGTTCTACTTAGCCACTTACAGTACCAACCATTCCTGCAGAAAGAAGGGATACTTGTGGGTTGATGGGGGGAACCACTTTACTGACAAACCACTTCCCCAATGATGCTGCATATATTAAAGGGAATTGGTGACTATATTGCAATTTTCATGGATGCAGGTATTGGTGAGATTAATCTTAATGAATGGCCAACTCTCTGCTTATAGAAGGGAGTACAACCTAAGCTTTTCATCTAGGAGGGTTTCTACTCAATAGAATAACCTCTATTGGTTTTATATGGAAATGCTTATTCAACAAGAAAACATGGCAATGGGCAAGAAAAACAGGATATAAGAATGGCATGTATGTATGGTCTGTGAACCAAAAAAAGCAACCTTCGAATTGCATCTGGAATGCAATGATCTGATAACATGGTTCTTCTACAAGTCAAGCAATTAAAAAAATCTGGATTCTGTTATTTATGCCTTGTATTTTTACTCTAAAGACCTACATTTTGGGTGTTCTTTCACATCTGTTGGAAAAATTACCCAGTGCAATATATAGGCTGTTTGTGTTGTATTTGTTTAGTCTTTTCACATATGTCATGGCAGCTGTAGGTGAAATCCAGTATTGCCAGGTAGTTTGTAAAAGTTATATACTTAACCAGTAGTGTTGATATACAAAGAGATGTTTCATGCGCCTTGAATATCAGACACCAGTTAGCATGTGCCATTGCCATGATAAAAGTAGTATGACCTCAGTCCAACTTGGTAAGCTTAGAGAATATAACTGGCAAATCAGCAGAAGAGTAATATCAGACTAATAATGTCATGAGGTTAACTTAAATAAATGTCTATTAATGATCATATCTATATTTGAAAAATACAGTGTAAAAATAGGTCTGTGTGGAGGGGATTTCTCCCTTCATGTTGAATCAAACGTATGAGTATATTTTTAAGTTTTATAAGTATTTTATGAGTTTTATGAGTATTTTTAAGTTTTATGAGTATTTTATGCATATTGTATGAGTATATTTTTAAGTTACCACAATCCTAAGAATGTTTTAGAAAGAGGAACCTTAACGCTGGTGAAAGTCAAGTGCTATGGACATACCTATCTTGCAGTTTCCTTTGCTCTCTTCTCTATCATTAAATCTTACCTAGTCACTCTACTGCCACCTCAGACCGCCTCTGGGAAGAGACTGTCAGGAGAGTCAGTGCATGTAGGCATCTCCATGGTGAGAAATAACTATTAGGAATTGTGATAACATCTCTAATGTCATTTTTACTTTTAACAGCCAATTGGATGTAGGCTTCCAGCAGTAAGCATAAGTAATAGCCTGGGTTCCAGGAGTTTAATGTGTAGAGTCCTTTTCAAGGAAACATGACATATTTTAGTTGATTTAAAGACCCTGAGCCCAAGTTAATATAGGGTCAGACAAGGTGACCCTTAGCAGAGGCATTGGCAGGAAAAGGTAAATAGATCTGCTAGCAAAGGACTGGGCTAGGATTAGATGAGAGCTGTAGACGGGGGAAGGTTACAGTAAAAGGCACATTTAATAAAAGTAGCAGGATGGCAGGTGGAAAAATGCATACAGAGCTGATTAAATCAGAAACACCTATGCTAACCTAAGTTTCATAGCAAAAATCAATGAACTGGAATAGCTGGCGGGGGAGGAGATACTTGACATAATAGGGATTTTGAAACACGAGACAATTCCCCAAATCAATAGGATGCTCTATTACCTCAGTAATAGCTAAGGACGACAGATTAGGTTTTAAATGCAAGGGGACTGTAAGGTGCCTATGAGATGGGAGTTTCCAAAGCCTAGAACTGAGTGGCATGAAAAGGCAACAAGTTTATAATAATGCATAATGAGAATTAGGAGACAGCACTGATGTCAACAGCTTTGTTAACTTCCAAAAAAAATATTAGAACTTGTCATGGCTAAATAATCTCCAGTGGAGTATCTGGTAGAGTAAAGAAAATTTCTGGAGGATATAAACCTTCCCATGTCTGGGCATAAACCAGCCATTGAAACTTTCAAATAAGGACAGCATTGTCCAAAAGAAGATTTCTCACAACTTCTTCTGAAACATTTAGTTTGCTCCCAGGCCAAGCCTGCCTGCACTACATACTTGTCAGCATAGCTGTGCTGGGCAGGCATATGAAGAGGTGAGATCCCTAACTGATGTAGCTGTGCAACAGGAACCCCTAGATTAGATACAGTTATACCAGCAAAAGTGTCCCTATACAGAAATAGCAAATAGGGTGGAATGAGCTTTACTGCAGGACCTCAGGCAGGAGACCTGAATATATGGACTTCAATTTTTGATTTGCTGGAACAATTCCTATGTTCTGGTTTAACAAACAAATGCACAAGGTTTATCTGTGTCTTCTCTTTATTCCTTGAATCCAAGCTACTATTTTTCCTTTTGTTTACAAAATTAACAATTATGTATTGAAGTCCTACTAAACTTAAATCAGGCAAAATAAAAAGACAATAAAAGATTCATATCAGTGTATATATTTTTCTTTTTGCTCTATCAGCAATAAATTGAGATACACTTTTTAAGGAATATTAGTCAGCAAAATCTATAATATTACCTCTCAGGTTCCTTAAGCAAGAAAAAACACTATGCATTCACCTGAGAACAAAGAAGTGTAGATTAAAATTCAAGGTAGGGTCTGGGAAATGACAGAAGTGAAGAATGCCATGCAGTTTTTATTGCATAATATGTGTGTGTGTGTACATGCACATGTGTAATAGGGGTGTGTGAGAAGGGCTGTATTTGATTCAGATTTGAATGCAGCCTGAACTGGGGACAGTGGTTCAATTAGTTGATTCAGATCACTGTCCCGAGATTCAGTGCTGATTTGGAGAATCAGCGATTCGGCCACAGGCACAGTTTTAAATGTTTTTTCTACATACCTCGAGAAACCAGGTACGGCTTGTGAATGCTGTGATGGTGGGGTGGATGGAGCGTCCCACAGGAGTGCAGGGGCCCCACCCTGCGTGCTCAGGAGCGAACCTGGCAGTGGACCGGAAGGACTTCTGTTCCACTTCCAGGTCCGCCACTGAGTGCATGGCACCCCCTCCCCCAGCTCAGCACTCAGCCACGGGAGGACCCCGGGTGCCCCCCCAGACCCAGGAGGCACCAGTCACTGAGCCGGGGACGGGGGAGGTCACTTCCAGGTGCTTTCACCCAGGTGCTTCTAGTTCGCTTCCACTTCCAGGTGACTTCCAGGTCTGCTGCCAAGTGTGCCAAGTGAGACGCCCCTGCACTCCTGTGGGATGCTCCATGCGCCCTAGCATTGCAGTGTTCACAAGCTGCCTGGTACCTAAAGGTATGTAGAAAAAACATTTAAAGCTGTGTCTATGTCCAAATCATTGAATCTTTCCAAATCTCTCTGAATCGATTCAGAGGTTTCCAGTTTGATTCAGAGAGGTTAAAGAGTCTCCTGATTCAGTTCGGATTCAGAGATTTGGCCACTGAATCAGGCCGAATCTCCTCCAAATGGAATTAGCAACCAAAACTTCACACAGCCCTAATGGATGAGTGAGTCTGTGTATGTGCACACGTGTTGTATACATACACATCTCTTGGTATGTATACACACACTTAAAAATACAGTATATGCATGTACGTTATAAAGAATACAAAAGACATTCAGTTGTAAATCTTAAAGAATATTTAATAACTTTTAAAAAATAAATGTATATTTTAAGCGCTGTTCTCCATAGGGTTCACAAGATCATATCAATCTTCTTGCTGTGATGTAAAACCAAGTAACCAGGGAGAACTGTCCAACATGATAAGGTACAGATGTCAGTCAGATTGAATTCACAATGGAACTGTGAATAAAATTTCTTGTGGCAAGATTTGACTCACATTGTTACTATGAATAGTCCAATACAGTCTGTATAAAGATCAATCAAATCTACTGTGAATCCTCTTGGATTAAGGATAAGAGTTAAACTAGTTTAAAGAACAACACTACAGCGATTTTTTTTCTCCATTGCCTACTCATGGTGCCACATTCACAGGACAGATAGGAAGCTATTAGGTTGGCCAAAGGCTTTCAACTGTTTCCACTCTGGGCACTTCCTTCTGTCTAGCTAGAAGCCTTGTCTTTATTTAGCAACATAGGATGGATAGGGCTGGGAGCCACAAACCACTGGAATGCATTTGTACAATCTTTAATTCATTTTTGAGTCTTTTATGTAGCAACCATATTACAGACACTAGATAATATATTGTCATACAACTTCTGTGAAATTCAGTCTCATCCTTATTGTACATTATCCATGAATAGATCCAAATGATAATTATATTGCTGGATTCAAGAAAAATCATGATATGGGGGGGTTTTTTGGAACGGGGAAGCAAGCGGGTAATAACATGCATGGAACTGAAACTGAAGTGAATGTTACTGATTCTGTGCTATAAGATGTAAAGTTAAGCAGTCTTTGTACAGGCAATAAAACATGGCTGCTACTGACAGCTGCTGTACCGGAAATAAAACACATACTGTTATGTGTAAATAGACTGTTATGAAGAAAACAAAGCCAAAAGTATACCAAAGTGAAACAAAACCAAATTCTGGTTTCAGTGTCAGCAGGACCACACTTGGCCTTGTGGCCTTGACTTAGGGACATCTTTTCTGTATTTGGTTGCATTGGTCCTGTCTTTAATTGTAACAAGCCTTCATCTCTATGTAAATAAAAGGAAATGTGAGTGATTTGAAACAATGTCGTAGAAAATGTTATAAAACACTGAAGAGACACTGGAATGATTTCTTCTGTGCTGCTCTGCATACATATGTTACAGTCTACTATACTGTATTACAAGTGATTATTCTGGACCTATTTAGTCTAAAGTTACTTGACTTAAAAGGATATGTCTTTTACAATCTGTGTTGTTTTATGTTAGAGCCCTATCATCAAATAAGCTCACTTATGTAGGATTTTAAAAAAAATCTGAGGTTCTTAATTGCATTGCTGTCTGCAACATGGGGCAGTGGGTCAAAATGGGATTGTGTCGGTAGTGCTTGAAAGAGCTGTCCCATCTGTCTGGTGCCCTGTGGAAAAGTCAGTAACAGTATACAAAGACAGTACATTTGGAACTAGCTACCCAGATCCACCCTAGCACTTAAGTTGGCAGTGTTACTGTGCTGGGAGAGCCTGTTCAAACAAATAGCTATTAACAGCAACCCAACTGGGTTTTTAACACCTTCATTGCTTTGAGCTGCTCCAATCACTTGGGTTTTGAAGAGAATTTCTCATACCCAGGTGCCTTATCTTGGAGGAAACGAATAGTCAGAGTGACAGTTTACGACAAACTGTGGCAAACAATTAACCAGAATCAAAAGAAGTTACCCAGCCTCCTGTTATTTTATGGCTGTTCCTTCCATAGGCTTGACTAAAAGCAGCAATCTTTTTTAAGAGTTTGGCAGCATGATTAGGGAATTCATAGGAGGCGATGGGTTGGCCTCACTACTTCTGAGACCATCATGCGGGAAGTTGAGAGTAGTTCTGCCACAAAAAGGTACACTCTTCTCCGCTGAGCCATCGGGCCTGCTGCCTGCACATTAATTATTAATGGGAGGGATCTCTACAAATAGCCTTGTCTATCTTTTATCTTTTTAAAATCCATGTTTTATTAATGTCTTCATCACTCCATTATTCTGCTCCTCAGAGATGGGAACCCAGAGCTGTCAGCAGGAACACCTGTGAGTACAACTGTTGTAATGAACTGTGGCAAGAACCCCTGCTAATTGTATGTCTGATTTTGGAGTAATTTCTCCAGGTGTAAAAAAAGTCAGGGGTCAGGGGGAAGAGGAAAAAGAGAAATGCTCAAAAAAAAATCCACTGCTGTTTAAATAAATGTAGAAACAAACTAGCAATTGAGTGCTTGATCTTTTTCAGGGCTGGCTGTGGCACTGCTGCATCTAAATTCCTCTCTGCTTTGCTTAGAGATACAGTTAGAATATGGGGTTATGGACCATGTTTCTGAGATAGGAAAGAATAGCCACTAACTTCAATGGTCAGGACATCGCATACCTCTCCACTGAAAACAAAACAGGGATACACAGAAACTGCCATTGCAGTTACTCAGGAAAAATAAATCTGGATATGGAGAGACATTTACCCATCTGGCAAGCTCAGGGCCTCATCCACCCTCCTGCAATATAATGGGGTGCACACTGGCTTCCTTTTTCTTGAATTGAGTTTTTTCTTAGTTATGAACCTGAAAGTGGGCCCCTAAGAGCTGTTTAATCTTCCAGCAGGATCCCCCAGTGACGATAAATGCTCTCCTGAAAACTGCCTTTGTGCAGACAAGGCAAAAAAATCACTACTTAATTTACTTTTTTCCCCCAGGAAAAAGAGAGAAACAAGCAGTTATTTAAAAAAAACAAAAAACACCCTGTACACCACCATATACCTTTGTGGAAGGTGCCTTGGCAAGCAATCTGACAGAATGAGCTGATGTGTGTGAATGAGACACCAGAGAGCTCCTTAGCCAACATACAGTGCATGACTTCACAGCATCCTCGTCCTTGATTCTTCTCATTCACTGGAAAGGAAAGCAAGTGACCTAGTTCTCTACACACAGCCCTTTCCAAAGGCCTTCCCTGCTTCTCTTGCCCTTGCTGCAGATTCACTGCAAGTGCCCCCTTTGCTCCATCAGTTGGCCTCAGCAACATGGAGTTGCTTTTGCACTGGTTCCATGATTCTGCCACTACCCTCAGCCTGTGAGCAGGAGGTAGCAAAAGGTTTCCAGCCAGGAAGGGTGCAGGGTGGACTAGCACTCCTTGAAAACGAATGCCTACTGTCTGGTCACCCAGACCAAACTGAAGCATGGCACTAAGGAGTTAGTAACTCAAGGCTGCCTTAGTGAACACCACTGTACAGTGCCGTAAGGTTGACAGGGTGCAGGGGACTGCCTGTGGTAGAAGCTTGCTGGCTAAAAAATTTTCTTGCACCCTACTGAAATTTCACTCTAGAGGTGCTACTCTGATTCACTCCAGTTATTACAACGGGGAAAAACATGAAATAAAATTAGACAGCTGTTGACTTTTTGTTTTCCTGTGAAGAGGAGTTGAGTCACGACTTTGCTTCTGGTTTTGCAAATTCCAGAAGGGCCAAATGTTCCTACCATGCTCCCCTGGGGAAAAGAGGCTTGAACATTAGAACCTCAAGCTGCTGCCAATTCCAAGTGGGGACAAAATGGCCTTAGCTGTTACAAACAAGCAGGTAAGCGTGGAAGCACCTGAAGCCATGATAAGGCTAAGCAAACTGAGCAGCATGCAATATGGAGATCCCTATCATACTGATGGGATGATATTATCCCAGAGTAAATTAATGAAGTGGTAACATTCATTGAAGAAACAGCTGACAGCTCTTTATGGATCTTCATGTGTGGAAATGAGTGATATTTTCGGGCAGACTAACTTGACACAGGAATGATAAAAAGTAAAAACATAGCAGAGTGACAGAGAAAGCCCACTCACAAGTTGTTTACTGAGATGAAGATACAGCTGAACATAATTGCTTGTTTCCCAGAGGTATAAATGATTGTGTCTCCTCCAAGAAATAATACTGCATTATTTCACTTGGAATGTAAAACGGGCAGAAAGCTCCCCTCTTCTATTAGATGCTGGCTTATTTTTTCTCCCACCACAATGATACATGTGCCTAAATTGACATTACACATATACCAGCTGTTATGTATCTGTGAGAATTAGTAAGTGCAACCATGTCCAATAAGACTTTTCCCTTGCCAGCCAGATCTCATAGCACAGATTCTGATTGATTAACACCTGACTTCACAGCACACAAGATTAAAAACACTCCTTTAAAATAAAACACGCTTCTGCAGAAAGAAGATCTGCTCCTGGTCACATAGGCTTTTGAAGATACTCTGGAGCCAGGCCGGTTGCTTGGGTATTTAGCTGCACACAAAGGCAAGCTGTAGTAAAATGACAATTCCATTCAATGCTAGCAACTCTGTTCCCTCTCTTCCCACACTGAAGAATATTTCCATGCTGGAGAGTCTTCATTCTCCCCAATTCTGGACCACAATATCTGGGAAGGAAATCTTGCTGGATTCACCAAGCTCTCGTTACTGTTCACAGTCTTTTCTTACATCAGCTTGCAAATCAGTTCCTCTTAAGTGGCCATTTCAGTCTTGCCATAATCCATGTAAAGGACCCAATACTGGAGCATCTCTTTTCTTGAATGATAAAGATATTTCCTCCTGCCTATGCCAGTCCAAACACGGACTCTTTCTTTTCTTCCTCTCTCCATAAAGCTAGGGTGATTCACAAAATCTTCAGAGAAATAGGATTATACACAGTTTATATTACATGGGGAGAAGGGGGAAGATCAGATGAATGAGCATGAAGGAGCTTTCTCCTGTGTCCTTTAGAGGAGAATCTGAAAACTGGGACTGGTTTCTATGCACAGTAGGTGTCTGCCTTGACCACCTGACAATACATCGTCATTGCAAATGTCAGTCCAAGAATCTAAAAAAACCCAAAAAACCAAATCAAAACATGATGAAGTACAAAGAAAACCCCGCAACTTAGAACAGCATTATTTATATTACATATCAGGTACTCAAAAGTTCAGAAATGCCATTAATTAAGGTGACTTAGACTATGGATAGAAGTTATACTGTATCATGCGTGCGCACACACACGTGCACGCATACTGGCTGAACTAGGAACCTCTCTGTAGTACTATATGTAATGTGTGCACAGTTACGGGAGGAAGGGAGCATACATGACAGTTATTCAGTGCTGCCTGGGAGCTCAGCATGCTCAGTGAGCCATAGGGGGATGACAGTGGGCTGTTCTTGACCACTCTGGGATCTACAGTTCTGCTTATCCCCTGCTGCCACGGAAGTGGTGACAGAGACCACTGCTGTCTCCATAGAGGCAGGTACCACTGTTCATCAGTCACTGACCACCTGCCCAGTCCCTCTTCCCCAAGGAGAGCAGGCAGGCTGTCAGTGATGTGAGGACAGCACCACACTCACCCCACTCTTTGTCTTCTTGGGCATCACCATTGCCACAACCTTCCTTCTCCCCCACACCCTCAGTATCCATGTATTATGATACAGTCTTTAATTACATGATCGCATATTACAGTTCTCACAGGCTTCTGTCCTTATTCTGTTCCCAGGTCCCCTTTGCCACAATCCTCATTACTCAGCATTCAAGAGAACCAGTGAGGGTACAAGAGAGAGGCTGCAAAAGCAGCTCCCTTGAGCAGAATTGAATTTACTTTACAGCAGCATCATTCTCCTGCTCCCCCAGCAATTTCAGGTCAGTATTTGCCTCTCAGACTGATAGGTACTGAGGCAATGTTTTTATCCTCAAACTTAAGGATCACACATTATTTTCCATGTAATGTTATCAATGCAGCTTCATGAACAGATCATGGGAAAAGACTGAGCTGGCAACATGAACAATGCACATAGATACTCCCTGTAGGTCTGAGCAAAGCACTGAGATTACTCAAGAGGCTTGCCAATAGAAGCAGTGTATGGTCAGCCAGATGTCTCTCTGCACTGGGAGTCAGGGGAACTGAGTTCTGCTAGGGATGTGCTGTGCTGCCTTGGATAACTGACTTCATCTCTTTTTTCTGCATTTATCCCTCAGTAAAATGAGGATGTGATAATCACCTTCCTTTGTTCAGTACTTTGAAAAAAGAGCTAACTGCTATTGCCTTTTCTTCCCTAACTGAGCTGTAATCATTTGCTGTGGGTTATTGTTTAGGTAAATGTTTATTGTTTAAGACTTCTTCATACAGTATTTTAAAAATGATTAATTTGGCCATTTAAAAACTATATAGTACCCTGCCTGAATAGTGATTCACAACAAAGATTGGTTTTTTTTCATAGTGCTTGAACAATAGGGTAACTTTATGTTTTTTGGCTCTATGGGAACAAAGTTGCATAATATTTAGGTGAAATGCAATATGGCTCTTTATCTCTCTACCATCCATAATGAACTAAAAGCACAGGTTTGGGTTTGTCTTTTAATACCAAGAGCCTTCTGTTGAATGAGGCACCCCTTAATAACCATTAGAGACCACCGGCCTTTTCCTGACACCGAGAAAATGAATACTTAGGAGGGTGGCTGTACGACAGAATCCCAAAAGTTTAATTAATTTGTGCAATTGTCTAGACGAAGGCCCTAGGGTGTCCCAACTGAGAAGATTCTTCTTCTGCATATGGTACGTGTCCTTTTATGTAATATTTAAAAGGTTGCTTTTCA
Source organism: Crocodylus porosus (assembly GCF_001723895.1). Lineage (NCBI taxonomy): Eukaryota > Metazoa > Chordata > Crocodylia > Crocodylidae > Crocodylus > Crocodylus porosus. Next base: position 1,354,800 of record NW_017728947.1, on the reverse strand, counting down.
TGAGACTCTCACTTTAAGTGTCCTAGCCTTAAATAAAAAAAGGCTTTCATGTTTCACTGTGGCTTTATCCAAATCACACTAACATAAATGGAGACAGTCCCATCAACTCTCAATGGATCGAGCATTTCGTCATCTATTAGGTTCAATCACAAAGCACATCTGGAAACAGCCCCTTGGCAAAAGCTTTTGAGTTCTGAAGCGCTTTCTGTGCATTTCATAACATTTACTAGAAATACAAACAGACTTTTCAAAAATGGTCTAAAATTGTTTCCTAATGGAAAAGAGTCATTAAAATTCATCAAATGTAGAAAATGAGCTTTTAAATACTTTAACTATGATCAGTGTCTTTTGGGGGGATGCTGTAATGGTCCACAGGATTTCTAATATATCTTTTAAAGACTCCCTAAATGCTACTTTTTTTACCCAACATTCACCCTCTTAAGTGTAGTAATAGCCTAGATAGGGAGTCTCAAACACTCTCTACTATGCTATTTCTTGTACTTATCTGCTCTCTAAACTTCTCCCACTAAGATCATATCTGCTTAGTTTACTAAGTAAATGCCCGCCCCCCCTCCCATTCCCAGGTTTCCAATCTAGCAAATCATTAGGTATCTGCAAACTGGGACCATAAACTGCCGATCACATACAAAATTTAAAAAGCTATTTTGTCTACTCTATCAGCAGACCATCCATGAGCCAAGTTCTGATTCTAGCCTCTCTCTCAGGCTGGTGCTGATGTACTTTATGGCATACAAAACCCCAGATTGGTCTGCTATAACTGTACGGTTAATTTAGAAAAATAAGACTTTTAGTTCACATGCTGAATGAGATGTAGAAGGAGAAACTAAATGTGTGTCTACACTGCAATTGATGTGTGACTGCAGCTCATTAAGACAGACCTGAGATATCTTCAATCCAGCTAGCTTGGACACTAACACTGTGGCTTCATGAGCTTTAGTGCAGTCTACGTGAGCCTACTTGGGATCTTGGATATATACTTGGAAGCTAAAACCCATGCTGCTGCAGCTTTGCTACTATTGGTGCTATTAAATGGCACATTTGTACAAGCTCCCATGATAACTTGAGCCACAGCAAGGGTGGCCAACCAGCAATAGAGGTGCCACAAGTGGTATGGGCAGCCTCTGTGTGGGACATGCAGATGACTGAGCAGGAGACAGGCAGCATAGCGGCAGATATGGTAGGGAGCAGAAAGCAGAGCATCAGATGAGGCAGAGATCAGAGTAGCGCTCAGGGAGGATGCAGGGCTAATTTGTGGCACATCTGCCGAAAAGATTAGCCACCACTGAGCTACAGTATAGGCTTCAATACAGGCCATCATATTTCTGTTCACTTATAGCTACTCCTCCAAACAAAATCACATTTAAAATACAAATGCAGGCCCTAATCCTGCAACCCCCACCCCCCAAAAAAATACACTTCATTTGAAATTAAGTGCATGATAGGGATTTATGGGACTAGAGCCTTAATTCAAATGCATTCAGTTTGAACCTTCCCTTGTGTCAGCCTCTCCCTCCCCCAAAACTAAACCTATTATTGTGCTAGGATAGAAGCAGAAGATGAAACCGACCTGCCTAATTTTACCAGCTATACTGAGTGACAAAGAAAAGTAAATATTGTATTAATTAAATAAATATGCCAATTAGTGCATTAGCTAAACGAAACTGCATGTGAAATACTCAGAGCTGTTACACATCCTGTATGCAGTTCTTTTATTATGACAATGTGATTCTGATTTCTAGGTTATAATAAAAAGCTAGAGAGGTTTAATAGAGCTTCATGTAAAATGTGGAAATTATTAAAATATGCTGGAAAGAAATATTTCAGGCACCAGGTTCTCTTCCTGCCCTTAGTAATCTAACTGGCATTACCCAGGCAAAGAAATAAAAATCAGAGAGTACCTGAACCAAAGCTGTGCACAATCCAAAGATCCCCACAGCGAGCAGGTTTTCCTGGAGCCATACTTTTACCGTTTCATAACAAGGCTAGGAACAAGAGAGCATTGCATTAGCTATAAACGTAGGACTCCCGTCCACCGGGAATACAAAGACACAGATAGGAATAAGACAGGTCAAACCAAGCTGTTAAAAAGCCTGGACTGCCATTTCAGCATCGTAACAAACGTGGTGTGTTCCTGGATGGAGCCTCTGCAGTGTTGAATTGATTGCAATGACACAGAAGGCCAGGCAATTCAGAAGGCCATATAAAAAAGTGCTGCTCTGTAAAAGTGCAACTCCAGTCCATAAAGTGACCACATGCAAATATCTAGCACTTTTATTGCCATGTAGAAGCTAAGCATCAACATTTTGGAACTTAAAGGAGAAAATCTTACTCTTTACCTGGGAATATGGGAAAAGGTGAGAAGACTGAATTGTTGTAGTATAAGAAAAACAGTTAAGTATCTCCATGATGAGATGTCTTCACTTCTTCACAGACCAAACATTCAGTTACTATTAGGCTTTTAGCAAGGTGGCAGGGAAAGTGCTATATCACAGTTGAATTTTATTTGGGGATTTATAGTTTAAAATTGGCCCTAAAATCTTTCCCAGGGTTAAGACTTTTTGGTGAGATGGTTTCTTCTCAAGTAGAGAAAAGGTCCCTTTAGCTATACTGCTTTGTTAGACCCATGGTTCTCAACCTATTTAGATCAAGGTTCCTCTTGGAAAATGCTAGCTCTTAACTTCCACTCATTTCTGGATGACAGAAAAATAACAGAGCAATGTTTTTGTTGCAAAAAACTCAAGACCACGACAGGTCAGAATGGTTGTGACACTATAGATTCCTCTTTGAAATCTCAGGGTTTATGTGATGAATCATGCACTGGTGTTTGCATCCCTAGTATTGTGTGGCATCCTGCAGTACCCTTAAAAGGATATCAAAGCACCCCAGGGAGATATGGTACCCTGGTTAAGACTCACTGAGTTGGGCCTAAATTATGCAGGGCATTTAAGTAAAATGGTAGTCCCTCCCACACTTGATTGGGCACATCCCTCTCTCTCTTTCTCTCTCCTGGTTTGCCTTGAAGTACAATTCTGTTTCCACCCCAGAGCACAAATGCCATCTGGGTATGTGCTTTTAAACAATGTCTTTCTGAAGAAGGAGGCTACAAGAGGAAATGCTCCATGGCATAGGCATCTATGCAACCATCAGAATTCTCCAGTGCAAATGCATCCTCCAAGAGCTTCTCCCTGCTTCCTGTATTCCCTGGAGCCTCCTCAGCCACTACTCTCTACAAACCCTGCTGGCTGGCCGTTTACATGACACAGAGAGTGATTTAGTACATATGGTTGGTTTGTAGAAGGGAAAGTCCTGAGTCCTTACTCATGGCTTTCACCAAAGTGACTGTTACACTCACTCTCTGCCAGCCCCACAGCTGAGAGACCATGCATCTGTTAAATGTTCAGTCTGTTGGTTTTTCAATATATATAAATCTGCTGCCGTGACTAAAGAGTTTAGCTCTGTTAGCCTGTATACCTATGGTACTCCAATAAAAGAAAAAGCCATGCTTGTGAAAGTTCACTGAAAGTGACCTGCAAGATGGGTTTCATATCTACAACTTAAACTGTCCAAACTCCCTTTTTCTTCCTCAGTTGCAACCCCTGCCTATGGCCTTCACAAGAGCTACATGCAATAGGAGAAAAGTCCCAAGACTTGTTCAGGAGAAGGGTAGGGTCCAGCTAAATTCCCAGGAAAGAGCTTAATATGGGGTCTAGAGTAGAGGAAGGAGCAAGGAGAAGTTATTCCATGAAGGTTTCAGCTTCATTAAAGGGAATTGCTCGTGTTCACTCCTTTCTGTTCCCGGAAGTCGGTGTTGGGTTCTGAAATGCTGCGCCTGATATAAGGCCCACCATAAGCTGTTCTAAAATTTTGAAAAGGGGGATGCAGATGCTGGGGTGTTGTATATGTGATGGTATATCATCACATATAAAACAACACATATAGTTGTCCAGTTAAATATAAACTAGAAGCTTTACTAATATGCAAGGCCTATGGCTGTATTAGTCAATTTAAGATTGAAACAAAAACAAATTCCTCTTCCTTATAGCAATATGCAGCTCTGTGAAACAGGAGCTTCATTATGGGGAGCAGCTAACAAATAGCTGAACTGCAGAACAAAGGATAGCTTGATTGTGATATATCAAGACCATTAAAAAGAAGAGAGGGTCATTAAGACGCATGGAAAAAAAGAGTTGAGAAGGGATCAGGTAGATTATAATGAACCGTGAAGTCAATTGACTACTTTAGCACTGCCTGACTACAAATGCTGCTGCTACTGCCAGGCAGTTGGTTTTAAATTCTGGGTGGAACAGGAATCAAAGGTGGGTGGGTACAAATACACCAATGCACCCCCTGGATCCACCACTTAAAGGCAGTAGAAAGTCTTGTTGACTTTAATGGGCCTATAATGAGGGCCCCTGTTAAGATTACAACGTGGCAGGAGCTCTTTCAGTCATCATGCCTAGGGACTCTCCATGCCATGCAAACCTGTTCCTATTGGATTCTGCACCAGGGCCTGCATACGCATTAAGGTCTGTGGTTTGCCTGTGTCCTGGTACACCTCTGTAGGTGTGACACTCAACTGAAAGGCATTATCCTGTTCCTAGTCATCTTATGCCTCTGTTCACAAGGCCAGTAAGGCATGTGTCTGGACTGGTACACCCAAACTCCAGAGCTCAGTTCACTTGTATAAGTAGCCTCAGGCCCCTGGAAAACACTATTTGAGATGCTGGTTTCATCACAGCACAAGATGATCTTATGGGCCTTGGTTGCACTCTGAGGTCCTTTTATTATTGACAAGTTTTTGGAATTGCAACTCATATATGTCTCTGACAACTCTGCGGATGGTCAGTCCCTTTTCCATCCCTATTTCTATGTCAGTTGAATTAAAACAAGGGTTCAGCAATTGTCCTTGATGCTGACAGAGAAAGTTACTCACAGCTTTCCACCAGGTCCCTGGAGAATGAAGTCCACAGTTCTCACTAAATTCCAGGCAGCATGAGTCTGGCACCCGTGTAGTATTGTATACTTCAAACCAGTCAGTGTAGTTCGAAACCCCACAGCATCTGAACTGGAACAGTAAAAAGCCAGGTTGACATTGTGAGCATGCCCCAGGGTTTAAAGACAAGAACATCTTTAATTAAATAATACCACATGTTTACCTGGAGGAAGTGGAAGAAGAACCTCTCACACACCTTGCTAGGCACAAATAGTTTTATTCCTACCGCATCATTTTGCTTTGGGATTAGGCTAATAGACAGCTATGTCCTTGCCATTACCTACATGAAAACTTCTCATTGTTTTCCGCCCTCTTGCCTTTTATCCTTTGCTGCTGGGAGTCATGAGTTCAAGATACCTGTCTCTTAGATGCAGCTTGAGATGCCGAGTGGTGAGGAGACTGCATTCTGTACTGACTGTTGATAGCAGGCAGAGTCACAGTTGGACACCATGGGCATTTATGCACATACATTTTTGTGCAGGGACGTGCCAGAGATCTGGTGAGTCAGAGCAGACTCTATTAATTGAGTGTATTCTGCATGTGAGCTGAGCAGCACTGTGCTGGGGTGAGTGCAGCTGTATAAGTGGTGAAATGTGTATCAGCACACAGAAAATGGCAGCGGTGTGCTTTTGAACAAAGCACCTCTGATGTGTTTTAGTTCAAAAGCGCACCACCACCACCATTTTTGCAGCACTGACGTGCATTTCACTACTTATACAAGTGCATGTGTACAACTGCCCCAAGTTACTGAAGCAAATGTCTTCCTGTGTTAGTCATTAATCAACTGTAAAATTCTTTTATGAGTAGAGAGAGGTTATCCAGGTTAGTCAGAAGTCATCAGTTTTTAATAGATTCTGCTTCAGTGACATAAGACTTGTGGGTGAGTGTGACTTCATTTAGTGGCATCAAACTGTAACATTACTGAAGAAATCAGGTCTGAGAAGAAGGGGAAAATAAACTTTAACTGAAGAACAAAGATGTTTAGGCCAACAACAGGGCATGGACCACAAGCTAGGCTGTTGCCTTTTAAAGTGTATTCCTCTCTGAACCAGATAGTCCTTTGAAGATGCTACCCTGCCCTGCTTTCTACCCCGGAGTCTTTGTTCCTCAGTTGAAGTTTATTCTTCCCTTCTTCTCAGGCCTCATTTCTTCAGTAATGTCACAGCTGGATGCCACTAAATGAAGTCATGTGCACAGGCCTCTGGTATTACTGAAGCAGAATGAATGAAAGCTGAAGCTCAGAATGAATGAGAAATTGATGCCACAATGAAAGGTTCATTACGTTTAGGTAATGAGATGACAATTAAGACAATGTATAAAGTTTAACAGTAGGAAGGGCTCTTAGCTACTTTTCCCCTCTGGGGCTTAGTACCTTCCTGGGCCACACCAGTTATAAGCTAAGGCTCACTTGCATTTATTGCCCATTCATCACCTCCTGTGCTAAGCCCATAGGTGTGGTGTCTGTTTTTAAGTTGAGTGCCTATGAATAAAACATTCATTCTGTCCAGGAAGAGCACACACCAACTGCAGAGGTTTCCTCAGCCTGACAAAGGATTTTTAAACTTGCTAAAAAAAAACCTTTCCAACTATTTCAGTTGGTCTAATAAAAGATATCAGACTCACCCAAAGAACTTTGTCTGCCTGTTAGAAATAGAATATTGTTAGAAATGCACAGCTTGCATCTTGCATCTGATAAGAAAGAAATACTGCCAAGGACTTTTTCTTTCCCAGCCTTGCTACAGCCTTTCTGTATTATGCTAATTGCAGTTTCTCCCCCTCACCTGCCTTAAGTCTTTATCATGCGGATTGCAGGAACCAAAATTCAATTATCTGTGTCCTTG
>NW_017728947.1:1252205-1347775 GCF_001723895.1 Crocodylus porosus | reverse complement strand
TCCTGTTTCTGCACACGTGCCCAGGAGGGAGAAGATAAATATTCCCTGCAAAATTCCTTTGTGGGTTCGGAGTAATCTGAGTTCTTGACTCTGCTCTGACCCTATTTGCAAATACACCTTTTGTGCCATCTAATGTATGTGTGTCTGTGATTTTTTTTGCGGGCCTCCAGAGAAACGAACCGCTTTATGCATCATGCCTATGTTCTTAGAACAACGCGGCTACAACCTACACCCCTCTATGAATAAAACAAAATACCCTGCACTCATTCACAAACATTACTCCCTAGCAAGTACAGGCTACAATACTACAATCTAACAATGACACTACTCAGCACTTCCCATTTTTCAAAGCTCTGTACAAAGAGCTGCTAATCAGTCTATGCCCAAGGTTTTAATTTTCAGGCTGATTTCATATAGGACCTTACACTGGCCATTTTTGTACAGAATATGCATATAGTTTGTAACAAATTCATAGTCACCCAGGTGTCTGCATGACCACAAGCAATGATGGATTTCAGATCCTGCTTCTCACTTGGGAGTGCAAGGGGACTCTCCTTTAGGTATAATAGTATTAGGGCTTCTAAGCACTGTGACAGAGGTACCTCTGTACGGGTCTTAAAACCCGCACTTGAGAGATCTGCCATTCCAAACCAACAGAGGGCAGAGGTGTCACATAGTAACCTGAACATTACAAGATTCATTTTCAGAAACTCATAATCAATGCAATATTTCACCATTCTTACAACATAGAATATTTTTCCCCTTAGGAGAAAGAATCAGAAACACTGTTAATGGCAGTTTACCCTTCAAGGATCTTACTCAGAATTATATGATTTTTGGCCAGTGCTGGAAATCCTTAACTTGAAATGTGAGCTTAGAAAAGAGCCTTTTCCCCCCAAAATGGACCTCATATGTTTCTGCTCCTTTTTTCCTTTGGTACTCGTGTTTATCTTTTTCTTTAGTAGTTTTTCATTATACTTATACTGCCTGGCTTATATTAGAAACTGAAGGACTTTTTTTTCCTAGCCCCCTAGGGATAAGAGAACTAGAGGGACTGGTTTACGATGCTATAAAACAAGTAATTGAATGACGAAGAGATTTTTAATTGGGTGGCCTAAAACTGTCTAATTTTTTTTTTACTATTTGACTCAAATATCAGAGCAATACATGGGCAAGGGAAAGTTTCTGCTAAAGATTTAAATGAATCCTTTCCTATATAAGTTGATGGATAAGTAAACTCCAAACATAGTTCTCTGGTTTTACAGGGACTTTCAGCAAAAAGGGAAGACAAGTCATTGTAGTCTATCATTTAACTTGAAAGCTTCCTTTCTATTTTTCTCCCCAAATCCTAAAGAAATTGAGGGAAACTGTCCTGTCATATTCCTGTGCCAAAGAGAGGGAGGGGCTATGTGATCAAGAACTCAAAGCACTGTTGTAGCTACGATGCATTTGGGGAAAGACATCACTGAATTGGAGGACTTCCTTTCTTCTGGCAAGGGAGATGGGCACTAGGTAAAGAGCAACATGTTTTAGCTGTTGAAGGAAAGAAATACAAGGAACAGGAGCCCTAGCTTTCTAGATGGGAAAAGAATAGACAATTGGAAAGACCTATTACTTATAATATGGTACCACCTAGAAGCCCTAATTATGGATATGAGATGAGAGACTGGACACTAGTTTTAACTGTGATGCTGGAGAGGAAAGGGCATATCCTACAAAAGTTATGAAGAAGCAACCTGGACAACACAGACAGAATACGAGATTCTAGAAAGAGGTCCTTGCCATAGATGACAGACATTATGCACATGAGTGAGAGGCAATATGGAAACAGTCACTATAACTGAAAGGAGGCAGGGGACTGGGGCTTGGGGAAGGTGTTGAACAGCTCCACTGGCCATGTTGAGCTTGAAGTGATAGCTATACATCCATGAGAAGATGTCACAGAGACAGGCTGAGCAGAGGCATAGGCATAACAAGCAGAGTTGGCATGCTGTGCAAATACTTCAGGACAGCAGGAGGGTGAAAAAACAGGTTTCAAGAGCAGGGAGGGGGAGTTTTATCCATGCCAGAAACTCCATAACAGTCCCCTGTTCAGGAGGGAATGAGAATGGGCATGAAGGAGATGGAGGGATGGGGTGGGACTCACTGGGTTAAGTGAAGGGATTAGAGGAGAACAAACAGGAACTTCTGATGAAGGAACAAGTTGAAGGAGAGGAAGGGAAAGTGATGGAGGAAGAGGAGGGAGGGTGATTTCATTTAGCTGCTTTCTCTTGGAAGAAATCTGTGAGCAACTGTGTGAAGTGAGAAATGCAGGCAGGCAAAGTGGGAAAGTTCAAGGAGTGAATCAAAGATAGTGAAAAGGGCAACTGGGACTGGGTACATGGGATTCAATTAACTTGATGTGGTATTTATAACCAGGGCGATGGCAGAACTGAATGAGAGGACAAGTTTGAAGTGAAGAAAATCAGCCTGATCATGGGATTCTCACCATAGAGAGTACAGCATGAGAAAAGGAGCAGAGAAGGGAGGTGCTGGAGGGGCCCCAGGGTTGGAAGCTAGTAGAGCAGGCCTTGCTAAAGGGCAAAAGAATCAAAGATAGAGGAATGAAACAGTGGGAGACATGACAGCCGCCTGAGTGAAAGAAAAGAAGTGGTGAGAAGTCATCAGTGTTGGTGGAACAGAAGTCATGGCTAGGCTGAGGGACAGGGAGCCAAGGAGCAGGGGAACTTAGAAGCAGATTAACCAGAAAGAGCAATGCTTGGTGAAGACCAGGGGTGATCAGGTATGGGGTAGGGTGGTGAGTCAAACAAGGGCTGCAGGTCAAACAAAGACAGTGAAGGCAAAGGGCAGACTATTAGCACAGAAATTGCAAAGGGGTTGTGGTGGAAGTCTAAAAGGCCAGTGAAAGAAAGGGTCTGCAGTCCTAAGGAGAGGTAGGTTTCATGCTGTAATTTTTAGATTAATCTGAAAAGGAGGCTAATTTTCAGGGAAAAAGTCCAAGCATGTTCAGCTAGCTATGTGTTGACATCTGTGTCCAGGTAACATGCATTGTTCACTGGCAGTGACTCAGGGCCTGAATAGATGAAACTTTGTGCTTATTTACAGCAGATCTGTAAGGAACCAGAATGGAAGGAATCCAGGGCTAGTTGCATGCAGTAGGTGCTCTTAGGACAGGAGTACTCGACCCCTGCCTGTGGGCCAAATCTAGCCTGCAGAACCATGGCATCCAGCCCATGGGGCTCCCCATAGGACAGGAAATTTGGCAGGAGGGAGCAGTGGCAATTGATACTGTCAGCCAGGGCCATTCCAGGGGGGAGCGAATTGGGGTGACCGCCCTGGACCCCGTGCTTTGCGAGGGAGGGAAGGCCTGCAGAGCCAAGCAGAGTGGTGCGGTGACTCCGCACTGCCGCTGGCTTCACGTCTGGCCCCACACAGGTTGATTTGCCCTGGACCCCGCCTGGGTCGTCTCTGCTGCCAACCTTTCTCTGCTGCCAAATTACCAAGCCCCATGTGGGCGGATTAAGGCTAGGCCATGCCCTTCTTCCCCACACAGCCAGACTGGGGCTGGGCTATGCTCCTTTCTCCCTGTGGCTGCATCAAGGCTGGGCTGCACTTTACCACCCTCTGTGCAGTCAGATCAGACTTCACCAGACGGATCAGGCCTGCGGACTGACCGAGCACCGGCCATTTGGCCCTCAGGGCAAAAAGGTTGAGCTCCACTGTTTTAGGATAATTGCCTGTTGGTGCTGGACAGACTGCTACCTCAGGATAAGCTGTGAACAGATTATGCTTACGTTGGTGTAATTTATACTGGCATAATTAGGTACACTCCTAATTTTGCTAGAGTAACTACACTGGATTTAAGTAAGTTATGTCAGTATAGATCTATACGTCATGTGCCCACTCCTTGTTTACACCGGTGTAAATCTGTCACGTGTCCATGTTCTTCAGTATGTGTAGAGCTGAAGCAGTGGATATCAGTGGCACCTGCACAGTGAATTTAGGTATCACTCTATTTTCTAATTGCCTCATTAGGAACAGTGCCTAAACACCCTTGGGGATCTGAATCTATATCCCTATTCATAAATATATCTGTTGTTTAATTAAAAAGATTTCCTTCATGTGGGAGGCTTCATCTCTTGAAAAACCACAACACTGAATTTTTCTCCTTTGTTAAAGACACACCAATCACACCCCCACACTGACTGCTTGTCTGGCTGGGTAGGGAAGAACTCCCAAATGTTTTATCAGTATCTAGGAGCTCCAGACAGCAGGAGGCTGCTTAATACACTGTCTAGAGGGTAGGTTGTTGGGGAGAGCTTTGCCAACCAACAAGCTTTAAAAAGCATTGAGGCTTCCATGATGTATTTATAGGATGCAAAATTTTTCCCAAATAACTTTGTTTCCAAGCTAACAAGCAACTGCTGCCCTAGCATGGGATATTTTGCGCTTATAATTAAAACTAGCACAATGCTTCTATCTTATTGACATGAACCATAAAGAAGGTGTACACTTATTATTCAGAGCCTGTACCTATTTTACTGGCTACTCTAGAATGAAAGACAAAGTGGAATCAATGTTTAAAAAAATTCTTTGGCAAAGTCATATTCTCTGTGGCAAATGCCTGCTAAAATCATTCAGGCTGGGATATGGCCTCAAGAATGCACATGAAAAAGCAGATTGTTCTGGCATCCAGTCTTGAGCAGAGCTTAAGCAGATATACTGGGTTATCGTGAAGGTGACAATGGAGAAGAACTGGGGACAAAGACGTTCTGCAAGTTGCTTTCCTTGTGTAATGCCGGTAGTGTCAGTGAGAGGGTTTTCATATTTGAGAAGTCAACATTCCTTATTAAATCACATATTGTTTTTGGGCAGTCTGAATTATCTTTGGCATGCATATGTGGTATCCAACCACACAAGGGAAAACTATAGAGGGTCAAATTTTTACCTTTCATGCTGATATAAATGTAGATTTTTACTACTTTGAATTAACAACAGTAAGAGCTGAATTCAGTTCCTTCGCCTTTTCACCACATATTTCTCAAACAGTTCAATTACTGACTGGTTAGGTAAACACAAAATGTCTCATAAAGATCATAAAGGGGGGTTTTACATGTGCTCTGAGGGTGGTGGTAGTGGTGGTGGGGTGCTTTAATTAGAGTGGGTCTGAAAACTGCTTTAAATCAAAGCGCCTTCAGAGTCTTGTGTATCAGTGTCCCGGTTCTTCAAAATGGTAAAAGGGCCACTTTAACTAAAGTTTGTTGAAAGAGCTTTAATTAAAGCATCTCCATGGCCATTCTGAAGCATGGGAACACTGATACAAGAGACATGGAGGCTGCTGGAGGCACGCTAATTAGCACACTCCAGCAGACTCCACTTGATTAATCAAGTCTGCTCCAATGCACTGTAATTACAGTGCATTGGAGTAGCCTTCCTGCACATCTACAGGCACTCAAAAGAGCTACCAGCCAGGAAACAATATTATACTCTCAGCTTTTTTTGGCTCAAGACACTTCTCATTAGACCCAAGGCACTTCTCTAAAGCTTTTGTGAATCAAGTAGCCCCCATTTCAAAAACTAATTTATTTATTGCAATGCTTTCCACTCTTGCAGAGGGACCAAGAAGCTGGGGTGGATAAGTGGTCAGACAGAAAGGAACCTGAGCCTACACTTACCTGCTTATCTTCTCAGACCTCACAGGATCCCTTCAAAGGATCTTGCAGTGTACCAGGGTACCAGCACCCTGTTTGAGAATCAGTTTTACACAGTAATCCCTGATTTAAAGTGAAATCTGTTTGTTTTTGTTATTTTAATTCACCTATTTGTGACAGGGAATTCACTAGTGTATCTATATCCCAAGAAGAACCATCAAGGCTGAACAAACCGGAGGGAAACATTAACATTTCACTTCTAGAGACTGACAAGGAGGGGAGGAAGGTTGCCATTGCCTTGTCCTTGTTACAGTTATTCACACCCATGCAAAGAGGAAGGGTAATATGACAAATCTGATTTTGGTCTATTTTTGCACATGATTGTAACTGACTGATCATAGTACAAGGCACTGGAGAAAAGAGCCCGAACTGAGGTGATGTTTGCACTGCTGCTACCTGTGCTGTTCATTTTCCCTGGATTACCAAAGGAATTCAGACTCTACAGCTGTTCATATGTCTCTTCACTAGTATGTAAACTGTCAGGATCTATTTCTCACATTAAAAACATGATCCCGTAATGTCCACATTTGGAGGTTTTTATCCTATTTTGGTTAGTGTAAGTCAGTACTACTCTGTGATTATTATACACCTACAGCAGAATATTTCTTCTGATCTGGGTCACTTAGGACATTTATACAGGTGCTCCAGGAGGTGGGGTGGGGAGGTATGCACTTTAATTAGAGAGGCTCCAAGAGCTCCTCTAAAGTGCCGGGAGCATCATACCTCTAATTAATCATGTCTCTAATTAATTAGAGTATCACATCTCTAATTAAAGCACCTGGAGTATCCTCAGACTGAAAAATGGTGGTAGGGGCACTTTAACTAAAGCTTGAATGTTCAGTAATTACCATGCTCCAGGAGACTCGATTAATTGAGTCTGCTCCGATGCGCTGTAAGTACAGCGCACGAGAGCAGCCTTGATGCACGTATATAGGCGCCTTTAGGTTTCCCACTAGAAACTCAGTCTGTCTCTAGTTCATCTTAAAGATAGGAAACAACCAGAGCATAAATATAGCAACACCTCTTATGCTGCATGAATATTTTATTACTTTTTCTGATATTTTCCCCCCTTCTGCTCTGTAAAAAGAAAGAACTTGATAACTTATGTCAAGATTGCCCAAGGTTCTCACACTTCAGAAAAATCATAATCACCATCCTTCAGGAGCTGTTACATCTGTATTGTAAATCTTCATTGCTTTAGGACATTCCCTTCTAATTTGGGATTGGCCAATTCACAGAGACTTTAGATTAGCAGCCACTAGATGGGTTTGTGTTTCTGGCAAAACTAGTTTTTCCTGCTTTAAATATCATGCCATATTCACAGAGAGGCCCTAATTCTGGAAGGTGCTATAAATACTCCTACTAAGAACCCTTCCTGTCCTGAGTTTGCTGTCTAAACCTAGAAAAAAAGATAAGAAAAATGAAGACATGTTGGAAAGCCTAGATGTTTCCAGGCCTCTCCTGGTGAGATCCTACAAGATCTTCCTTCTGTTCAAACTCTGAGTGATATTTTTACAATGAATGTAAGTGTGAGTGAAGAGGGAGAAGAAAGGGTGCAATAAAGATGCCTGCTAATGCTCATGCCTTTTCTGAGGCTGATGTTTGTCATCCTTAGTTGTGCACGGCCTATTACCAAATCAGTGCCTGACTGCTTCAGCTCCATCAAAACAGGAATGCTGAGAACTCATCTCTTACATGGCATGAGGATTGGCTCTGATGGATCTTCTGTCAATAATCCCTAAGGAGCAGCAAGGCTACTGTAGACAGTATGCCTGGGCTGGGATCTCCTATTCAGTAAGTGCTACATATTCCTAATTCCTCTATAAGTGATTACAGTCCACTGGTTAGGCAAGTCATGGGTACAAATTACTGTTCAAGGGAAAAAAAAAGAAAAGAAACTTGGCACTTACATAGTCCTATTCATCTGCAAAGTGCTTTACATAATTAACTATATTGGGATTTGCTTTTGCTATACCACTGCAACAGCCTGTTACTAAATAGTTTTGAAGGATAAGTGTGAAAACCAATTAAGTAGAGTGGTAAAAACTGATCTGTGGCAGCCTTTTATCGTCCTCCCCTCTGCCTAGCACTGAGACTCTGCACATATAAAAACTACAGCATGGCCAAAGCAATGCACATGAATCTTGCAGTTACCATGCTAGAAAATGAGAGATTTAACACTATTGTGTCTTGCTGTGTAAGATGGAGTTTTCCCATTATCTTTTGGGCTCCTTCCCGAAATATAATACCTAGTAAACCTTTCAACTAAAGATTTCAAGTTATTCTTCACATTTTACTAGACTTTAAGGCCAGAAGGGACTATTACATTGACCTTCTGCACAATGCAGCCCACACAGTATTACTTAGTAGCGAGTCCTCCATAATGCCCATAACTTGCATCCCTTTTAGAACACTTCTGGTCTTAATTTAAAGACATTATGTGATGGAAGCTCCATCACATCCCTATTTAAATTGTTCCATAGTTAATTATCCTCGCTGTTAAAAATGTGCACCTTGTCCTTAATCTAATTTTATCACCTTAGGCATCCAGTCACTAGATCTTGTTTAACGTGTTTAAGGAACTTTCTGCTTTCAGAAGCTCTCACCCCATCAGTGTTGGTTCTTAAAGACTGCAGTTAATTCATCTCTTAATTTCCTCTTTGATACGTATAGTAGGATTTGCTTCTTTATTCTTTAAGTGTACCAAACTTAAAACACTAAAAAGGATTCCTTCTCCTACCCTCAACATACATCTAATGCTTTTTCAGATGACACTGCAGACAATTTACCTTTCACTGCAAAAACTAGTATTAGTAGGGGAAACAAATAACTTTTTCTTCAATATTTAAGAATATTATGTTATTCTTTAGATTAAATTTAACTGGGTAAAACATCTAATAGATCTCAAAAATATTTATATTTCAAACAGATTAATCCTCCTACTGAATTTTGCTGGGAACCCATGCAGTATTTACCCAATAAGCAATTAATATCCATACCATTTTTGCTCATTAATGCAGAGACAGTGCTGAGATCCTCTTAACAGAAACAGAATGACCCTTCCATATGGAATTGTTGGGGTTGAGAAGGAGAAAAACAACAAGACACACACACACAGGAAAATAATCACACCGGCAAGAAATTTAATTTCTATATTTTCAGTACATGCTGTGGTTTTTTTTTTATTTAAACCAAGAGTCAATGAAATATTTGTAACTAGACAGCTGATTCTTAGTAATAGGGTAAAATTATATTTTTTTCCAAATGTGCTATTACTGCCAGGAAAAAAAATGAACAGTAAATGAAATGGTTACTGCAATGGAACCTGCTTTATTATATATGAAATTTAGTAATATAGATACTTGTGATCCAGGTACCATGACTGTAGGAGGCAAACTTTTAGAAGACTACTCAACTTCCTTGGAATATAGATAAGAATTTTAGCATTCATGAAAGTCAGAAATGTATAACACTGGCTAAGTGACAGAATGTTTCTGGAGTTGTGTAAGCTTCTTTCCCATGCAGTTCTGCCAGTGCCAATCTATAGCACTCAGGCCTGAAACCCTCCCTCCCCCTGCTCCACCTCACACAAGGTGAACCCCAATCTGGAGCTCCTTCCCCTCCCTTCTCTCCCCTCCCACCTTGCAGACAGCACCGGAGTGTGGGAAGTGGGGGGGCTGATCAGGGCTAGGGGAGAGAGTCTGCAGACAAGCAGGTCCTCCTGGATTGGCTCCAAAGTGGAGCTCAATTCCTCCTCCCTCCCCCCCAAACCAACATTGAAAGTTGTAGGGGGGCATAGTAGAGGGGGTGCTCTAGCTTATGGCACTTTCTGTGAAATGCCATGAATTAAAATGGGGAGTTGCACATCTGTCAGCACCCTCTGTGTCTAACATAGAGACTGCAGATGGTTGACTCCATATATCATGCACACATCTTTGAACCAAGAACTCCCAGTTCACTCTTACAGCAATTCAGATTGTTTTTTACTCTCACTTTGTGGCTCAGAAAAGCCATTTCTAAGCCCTTCCTGACCAGGCTTGCCAGACGTCTTCTGCTGTATGGTGTAATATCTGTGCACCTAAACAGAGACTAAACTAAAATGAGCATAATTCAAGATGTCAACTCAGTGTCAAAAGCAGAATGAAGGTGAGGCTGATTTATCACAGTATAGTTTGATTGGGTACCAAAGGGAAAAAGTGTGATGGGCTCATCCATCAGCTCACACAATCCTGAGGTGAAGAACTCCATCCATAGAGCCAGTGGCCCCTTGAGCAAATCTGAAAATGCTGTAACAAGGAACAAAGTCTAGATGGGGAGGTGGGGGAAGTATTATGCTTAAGTCCTGGTGTGACAGGTGGCCATCTCAGGGCCAGTTCACAATGTTGGCCCACCCGCCTGCCTCTGTGTTAACCACCCGCCTTCCTTGCCTGCGATGCCTTGATCATAATAATTATGAGAGATGTCACTAAGGTGGGAGGCTTCCCATTGCTTGCCCTGGTGACAAGGGCATTATACACAGCTCCAATCTCACTTTACTGTGTCCCATGCCTCACAGATGACAACCTAAGTTAATGAATAGCTCCGGCCTACAGCCAAGCCAAATTCTGCCCCTTGTAGGGCCTCTAGCATGCAGTACACACACACTGCTCTCCACTGGGCCTCTTTCACACCACCCTCTCTCACCAGGCCTCTTGTACTATGCCTGCTCTCATCAGGCCTCTCACATACTGTCCTCTTCCTGGGCCACTTTCAACCTGCCTTACTCCATACAGCACTTCAGGTCCCCCTTGGGCCCTACTCTGCATGGCACTTTGGGTTTCCCTACTCACTCTCCAGCTGGGGTGCATGCAGCACTTCAGGCCATATGGTCACAGACCTTACTCTACATGACCCATAGCCTTATGCCATAGTCCGGGCTTAACTCAGCCACTGGCCCCTCTCACGCACAGCACTTCGGGCTGCCAGCATACACCCAACTCTATGTGGGCCTACATGTACTTCTGCCCCGCCACTGGGGCCAGTGGGGTCTTTCACCCTGTGGGGCTCAGGCTTTTCCTAAGTATGCCTGCCCCACCCCCCCAACACTGGGGGTCTTTCACCCTATGGGCTCAGGGAACTCTTCCTAGGTGTGCCTGACCTTATGCCATTGGGGTCTTTCACCCTATTGGTTCAGGTGCCTCTCTCTAATTTGTGCCTGGCTCCATGCCTGTCGCTACCTTGGCGTGACCCACCAGGATGTGGAGGCTGGGGTTTTAAGGCGCCCTTACCGACCTTTCACCAGGGAGGTAACTGGCCTGGCATTTCTGGGGGGCTGTTCCGCCATGAACAGCCCCACCAGGCCACCCTTCCCCAGCAGGGTGCAGTTTTCAGTCATACCAGGACCATGAGCCTCCTGCCATTCCCATAGTTTCTGCCCTTACCTCCCAGATGTTCCAAGGAGTAGCTCAGTCGGGTGTTGCTCATTTGGCTGCCAGCAGCCAACTGCTGCTCCAGCTCTGAGGGCCTAGGTTAAAATGGAGGCTGATCCGCCCCCCTCCTCCAATCCTGGGGCCCTCCTGGGGTCATGTGCTAGTCTCATCAAGGCTAACCCACACCTACCAGCTGCCCTGCTGCCTGTTCTCAAACTTTAAAGTGGCAGGCACCAAAGGTACTCTGCCACACTTGGCCAACACCTCTGGAGAATTTTGGATGTGCAGTTAGGAAAGAAAAGCAGAGGAGAGTCCTGACTATGTTCAAGTACAGATGTTCCTTTTCCAACCCTTAGCTTCAATTTTGACAACAATATTGAAGTGTGCCTGTTTCTAAATTGAATATGACTTGGTTGTTTGACTGCAGAAAGCAGTAGTACATAACCATTTAGGTTGGAGATGGATAAGTATCTCATGCTCTTGAATCTGAAGGGGGGATTTTATGACTTCAAATGCTGTCAAGGTCACTAGAGATAGTTCTTTTTCTTTTTCTTAACTATCAAGCTGCCTGCTCCTGGAGTCCTGTGAATACACTGGAATCTCAGCCTTCAGAAAAATACAGTCCTTGAACTCATGGCTGCAGAGCACAGCTTGAAAGGATATGCGTCAGTAGTAGAAACATACTCCAATTACAGGCCATTTTGAATGTGTAACTAAAGACAAAAGGCCAGAACAATGGCATACTGAAAGGTAACTGTGAAACCCCTAATCCAATCCCAGGAGCAACTAAGTGCCAGTTTTGCATCTAGTTTAAGTTAGATCAGCCTCAGAGGAATCTCCTGGCACAAAGCTGAAGGCAGCTTTTTAACTTCGTTAGCGTTCTAACCCAAAGGGGCTGGAGTAGGGCTAGGGGTTTGTCTCAAAGACACATAAAAATGCCAACAAAATCAGAAAGAATTCATACAGAACCAACAGAAATCGTCAAGAATTAATTAATCAGAAGTTAAACAGACTGTGTGGTGTAGCTAGGTGACATCATAACATACCATATAGCAAGACAGGAACCATTTAGATACTGTCAAGACTACAGAAAGGAGATTAATGGGAAGGTAGTTGAGCTAGGGAAAGTTAAAAGTTAAGACCTAGAAAACTACAGATCCAGTATACATGCTCAAGTTGTTTCCTAGGGGAAGTGAGGAAAGAATCATATAAAACAAGAAGTAAATTAAAAATTTAGTTAGCCACTCTGTAACAAGTAGTGGAGAACATACCATAGGGAACACTGCTGAAACACCAAGGGGATGGATGAGGATAAACTAAGATATGTCTATGACTTGTTTCTAAATATATTTGGACATTTTTTTCTTTGGGAATTCACTTCTGAATCTTTCAATCAGATTCGCTGACAGTTTTTTACTACTGAGTTAAGAGGTTTCCATTCTCTTTTGCGGGATATGGAAAAAGTAGAAAATCATGTCTCTTTTTTTTTCCTGCCCGTGCTTCCTCTTTTTTTTGTTCAGAGTCAGAAAAGTGTTTCAAATGTAACATTTTTTTGCAGTCACAGAAAGGATAGGGCTGAGGGAGGGAGCAATGACATCCAAAGATGTAACTGCACCATCTATGTCATGAAGGCATGTTGGCTGTTGACAGACATGAAAAATACTAAAAACAGGCTTTACCAAAGGCAGTAGCATGTTAGTTTGACCTGGTTCTGCAGCATTTGTATAGATCAGATGCATCAGTGGGTTTTTTTGGCACTTTTATCTAAAGGTGATTCAATCAGCTATTAGATAAAAGCCCCAAAAAGCATCACTAAAGCACCCAATCTATACAGATGTGGGTTTGACTAACGTGATCCCTCTTCTGGTCATGCATTGGGCTTGATGCAGGACCATGTGGAGTTTCTAGTAAAGCACCATTTGGGGAGAGTTTTTTACGTCTGTAAGCATTCTATGTGACTATTACCTCTGCCTTGGGCAGATACTTCAGAAGCAAACATCTACTACTAAACCCAAGCCCAGAATGGCACTGAGCTAAGTGACACCTTCAGTTGTTTTGTAACTATGTGTACTGCTGCAGTGTCAAAAGACCCCAGCCAGATCGCTGGCCCCCCTTGAAAGTTCTTTGGTGCAGATACATTTTACATTATATTTCTTATAAAAAGTTTTGTTTTTTTTAAAAGGCACAAAAGATTTAGACACCCAACTCCCATTCATAGAATGTGGAAGTTTTGTTGCCTC
This sequence comes from Crocodylus porosus, assembly GCF_001723895.1. Classification (NCBI taxonomy): domain Eukaryota; kingdom Metazoa; phylum Chordata; order Crocodylia; family Crocodylidae; genus Crocodylus; species Crocodylus porosus. The sequence continues at coordinate 1,334,416 of NW_017728947.1, read as the reverse complement.
ATTCCCCTCTGTGCCTTTGACAGTTTTTTCCATGTTTCTAAAACTCCCAAATCAATGGGGTGCTGTATTGATTGCCTTTCAGGGGCCATAATATAAACCATCAGAACAGCAGGTGCTGCTAGGCACGGGACAAACAGCAAAATCTCTACCACTAAGAGCCTACAGTGCAATGACTTATGTTTGACTCCATGTTGCAAATTCCTGGATTAGCATATGAATGACCAAACCACTTCAGAAACTAGAAAGAAGAGAAGAAGAAAAACAAAATTACTTTCCGGACTTACATCTGTTTGAATGATGCTCCACGCATTAGTTAAGCCAATATTTCCATCTGTCCCATACAAGTGAAGCCCTTTCTTCAGATCCCGCTGAGCATACTTATCAATCTAAACACAAAAGAAATGACATTGAATTTGAACACACAGAACATTAAAATTCTCAGTGTCCCACCACAGGATGATCTCTGCATGAGAGTTCAGGTAGTGAGCTTCTACTGATCTGAGCCAAACTTATACCAGGAACAAAACTGCTAATGTTCCACTTCAGTACTAGGTACTTGAGCACCTGAGAAAACAGGGTGCTGCCCTTACATTTAGAACTGCTGTTTGTCATTAAACTCATGGCTGACAGGCAAGTCCTTTTTTCTGTCTCAGCCTTCTTTTTCCTCTCTCTCAGCCATCTCTAAGCGGGTTTGTATTTGGCCTATTGAATATACTCCTATATTCCCTATGGTGTTTGCACAAGCACATTTGGAAGCTGCTGCTCCTTCTTCTGAGTGGCCAGTGTACCTATTTGTGACAGCAGGATTGGCAGAGAAAGATGCAGACTGGTGGTGAGGCTGTGAGGATAAACTATAATGTAGAAAGCTTATGGATGAATAGGACACTAGGGTGCAGTAGCTAAATGGAGCTGCTAAGCTACCTAAATGAATAACTTAAAAAACCAGAAATGGTTAACTTCCAAAAGTTCCTAACATTTAGGTAAAAACTGAACCAAGCAGTAGAAACAAAGTCTTGATGTATCAGAGGGCTCATCTACATGTGCAGTTAATGTGAAGCAATGAACTCCAGAGTTTATTGTCCCGGAGTTTTTCGCTCCTGGGCACATTGTTTGAATGTGAGCCTGGCAGCAATAAACTCCAGAACAATAAACCCTGGAGTTTATTGCTATTTGCACTTGTGCCCTGCCAGCCCAGGACTGCTTCCCCCTGCTCAATGTGCTTTGGAGGGGCTGGCTGGGGCACAAGGGACCTTCAGTGCAGGGCTAGCCGACAGGTAGCCCCCACACTGAAGCTTCCCCAGCTGGGGCAGCATCTACACCTGTGCTGCTGTGAAGTTTTTTACAGAGTATTTACAAGAATTATCCTGCTGCAGAGTGAATTAGTTTACTCCAACCTAATAGGGGCATACATGTAGATGCCAACACGTTTACTGCACAGTAAACATCTTGTGCAGACACCCCCAGAGTATATAATGTACTAATCCATATATGGGAAATGCCTGAAAGAATTACATTTCCAAAAACCTGTTCCTGATTTTTGATATGGAACAAGATAAGCCAGGAATGCAATAAATACATTACATTAATGACATATCAAAATGTAGAATGTGAAAATATTTTTAAGTATTAAAATGTCAAATGACGCACATCTGATATGAAGTCAATATTCTGATTGGCTAGTAAACACATAATCACAAAATGTGTCTATGCATCTACTCTGTGCATATTAACTTGTGATTGGATTATTTAAGGAATAATGTGCATAAAAAGGTGTGAGGCTTTCAAAGACTTCAGATCCATGTACCTTTACACCTACCTCCATCTGTCCATTGGCCGGATCCCTTGACTGACAGCGAAGAAAGGATATTCTGGTTTTTACTCAGTGAATTTATACAAATCAGGCAGCAGTGGGACTGCAAGTTGGAAATTGCACCAGAATGGATGCATTTATATTGTCTCAATACAAGTGATAGATTCTGATTTCAAGGAACTTGCAGCTGGAACTGGTGGTTCAGGTATAAGGTTGGAATAACACAAAGAGTGAACAGTTACTCTCCACCATCAGTAACAGCATTTATCTCTGGAAGAGGAAGGAGGGATGGATACTTCAGTGTCACTAGTTAGCTACTCTGGAATCCCTTTGCTAGAACTGTCAACAAGAGCACCAACATAAGATCAAGACTATCTGCATGGACACAGTACAATGTAACATACATTGTGTGGATTGTCCTTCTTTTGTCCTGTCTTGACTACACTTTTGAGATTTCCCCACAGCCTTATTTGTTCCAGTTGAGGGGACTGCTAGTTTTTAGTTACCACAGATTGTACAGGTATTATACCTTGACCACTCCAAGGCTCTGATTCTCCATTGCTTTGCTAACTACATTTTCACTTCCACTCGAATAAAAGGGGTGCAAATTGTTCCCCCTGGCTTGAGGGGAGAAGTATTATTTGGTGGCATTTACATTGACACTGAATTGGACATTGAAGGGCCACACTTTGTCATTCTCTTATTTTCTATTCCTATGCTAACAAACTTGCTTACCTACACAAGGGGTGTATCTACACGTGCATTTAACTCAAAGCAATAAACTCTAGTGTACTTTGTGCCAGAGTCTGTTGCTCCTGGGTACTGCGTTTGAATGTACACTCAGGACTGTAGCACATTGAGCTGAGTCGGAGTAGCCCCAGCTGCCAAGGAGTCCAGGGGGTCAGCTTGCTAGCCTAGGACTGTTCCAACCCAGTTCAGCGTGTTGTGCAGAGGCTGGCTAGGGCCAAGGGTGCTCCAGTGTGGGGCTACCCAGCAGGCAGCCCCTGCACTGGAGCACCCTTGTGCCCCAGCCAACCCCATCAGGATACACATGCATTGTTGTGCACTAAAAAATCCACCACCACAGGATAATACTTGTATTTACAAGTACTAACCTGCGGCAGAGTTTATTAGTTTACTGTGACCTAATAGGGCTGCATGTGTAGACACTGAGACATTTACCGCAGAGCTGATTAGGCAGCTCCACAGTAAACGTCTCATGTAGATGCGCCCAAGATGTGCTACATATTCCTTTGAGCCATTGATCAAAGACCACTGCAATGTGGATCAAAGACCACTGCAATGTGGATAGCAAAGAGTCACTGTAACTGCCCTGTTAACACTTTGTATCTCGTCACTATCCTAAGTAACAAATTCTGTACACTCCATACTAAGTATTATGTAAGCAGCTTGTGATTTTGGTTAGGGGCTCTTAACCTAATGGATATGCTATTTAATTACAAGAGGGAACTAAAGTTGAAAATGGTCAATAAATTTGGGATCAAATCGTTATCCCTTTTTCAAATGAGATACTAGGTTTCTGTTCTCTTACAGTCATTTCCTACTGTTGAACCACAGGCAATGTAAAATGGAGGAAAAGCTACCAAATAGAATGAAATATGTAGTTGATCAGCTGGGTGGTTGATGAAATATTGAGCTTTATTTTGTACCTTACAGGGCTGATGGGAGGTGTGAACTAATTGTTGACAGACTGAATTCTCATCTGGAAAGGTTACCATAGAAGTAGTAATCGGGAGGAAGAAACTTATTTGTCAAAGAGAGATAGGGTACAGAAAGGCATTTTGGAAAGAAGATTTGTTATTCTGGAGATTAGAAAGGAAGGACTATTTATAGTGGTTCTCCATCACATTAGACTCAAAGCATCCCTTGTTAGATTCAAAGCATCCCTAGAAAAATGCCAGCTCTTAGCTTTCACTCATTTTTTTTACTACAGAAAAATAATAGAGCAATTCTGTTAAAAGAACTCAGAAAGACCACAACAGGTTAGAATGGTTTTGACACTACGGACTCCTATTTAAAAACCCTGTGTTTATCTTGTGTAACATGTGTTAGTGTTTGCAACCCTAAAAATGCTAGTATCGCATGGCATCCTTAAAAGGATTCCCCCACAGTGCTGCAGGGGATATTTTTCATCGGGTAATTATAAAATTAAATTTGAAAGCCTAAACAAGAAACCAGTGTATCAGCCTGAAGTTTATATCCACTAATCAGGAACAATGAGTGGGTCAAATGAACAAGTGGTATTGTACCTGAAAGGCAAGTGATGTGCTATTAAAATGTTGTAAAATACAAAGCCTGCTTTTCTTCAATCATATCTGTCCTTGCAAACACTTTGACACAGTAGTGCCGTATGATAATCTCTTTTACCAGGACTCAGACATTGCTCTGGTTAATGTAATCTTCATGCCCTGTTTCAGATCAATAATTTTTAATAACCCACAGTCAACATTTATAAAGTGCCTGAAGGATCAGCAGCAATATTTTGTTAGTCTGCATGTGCTGTAACACATTCTCATTTTACCATAATAGATTGCTTAACCAGGCATTCCTGCTCAACATTTTACATGTAACAGATTCACTAATATTCAACTTGTAGGAGCAAAGAAAAGACAGAGGTCAGCTTCTTGTCTGACAGCCATTTTTTCCTCTGGACAGGAAGCCTGAGAGTTGGAAACTATGAACCTGATTGACACCCAATTTTCAGCACTTGAAAGGTGGATGAAACAGAGGTGTGCCCACTAAGAGACTTGTGACCACTCCAAAATATATCTATATTGTGTGTTTGATTATTTCCACCATCAGTTGGATTAAAGGAAGGTACCTGTTTGCTTCTCATCAGACAAGTAAGTGTGTTTTTGTGATCTCATATTGTCTGTGGGTGATCTTATATTGTCTTGTATTGTCCTTGGCTTGTCACTACCCCCAAAAAGCATAACTGTTCTTTAGACTGGTGGCAATAGTGGTAGCTCAAAAACTGTGGGATTAGTACCCTCCAAGTATAAAGAGCACATTAGAGGCCTTGGCATACTGGGCATATACGCGTTCATCTTGAATACAGTCTCCATTATACAATGGTTGGAAGAAACTTTGGGTAACCTTGTCAAGAAATAAACTGCAGGGCCAGATTCCATGTTTTTGATAATGTTAACAATGAAAGAACTGACATAAATTTTTGACATCAGTCACACAAACAAAGCAACTGAAACCCATTACTATAAGGATAGCACTTGTCAAAAGTCAAATGCTAAATCATAACATCTGAGGCCATCCTACTTAAATAGTTCTTAAGTATTTATCATAAATTCTTCACGTTGCAGGGAAGGGGGATCTTCATGATCAACCCCTTTCATTAACATATACCAAATCAGATTGTAGATAGATGCATGTTATTAATAACTGTACAGTCGTAGTGGGCAAGACAATAGAATTATGTCAAGCAAGACTGAACGTAATCCTCACTTGAAAGATAAAGTGAAGCTGGAGTGACCTCTCCATGGCACAAAAGCCTGGGCAGTGTATATGGAGACACTTAGCTGCCCATACACCAGTGTCCACCTCTCAGTCTTGCTGGTTTAATCCAAAGGAAAGGCAGGTGCCAGTATGCTTGGAACCAGCTTGGCTGCAAGAGGTGCCAGAGTAAAGGAGATCATCTATTTGTCCACCCTCTATTAGGGCTCCACTCCTAGAATGGCTACAAACCAAGGTTAAAGAGTCCATTTTACCCCACCAGGAAGTGGATTTCAGTTCTACAACTGTTGGACAGCATTTCCTCTGGGGTAGGACTGGTACCCCTATCTAAGGTGCACTTCTGCACAGCCACTGGCAATCTAGAAGTTTCCAGGTTATTTAACTGTCACCCAGTACTCACTGATAACAGTTTCAGGTAGTTCTATCTACTGTATACTGATGTACACTAATATACAAGGGCCCATCTTGGAACAATATCAAGTTATATGTCTGTCATGTGCAATGCACTGCAGCCAGTTGGGTCCCTGGCTAGGCTCCAAAAGAATTTATCTTACCACAGTGGCTTAGGAAAGTCCACTCTGTGCTCCTTTATGTTCTACCATCAGTAAGTTGATTCTTCTGCAATTTTTAAACTTTATTGCACATTTTAATCCTGCAATGAACCACTTACCAATGCCTGTGCCAGCATGTGTGTTTGTATATACTTTTAGTAAACCCTTGGAGTTTGTCACTCTAATGAGAGATTCTATCACCAGGAATGAGTTATGGATTCTGTTCTTTGAAAAGTCTTCAGATGAAAGGATGACACACCATCCTTTTGTCTAATCCCCTCCTTATGTTCATTCAGCTTCTGCAACTTGCTCATCCTGGGCGCATCTGCATGAGACATTTACTATACAGTTGACTAATTAACTGCACAGTAAACATCTCAGCATCTACACATGTGCCCCTATTAGGGCGCATGAAACTAATAAACTCCACAGCAGGGTAGTACTTGTATTCAATGGCATAGTAAACATCTCATGTAGACACACCCAGGATGGATGTGTTTACAAGTAATACCCTGCTGCAGAGTTTTTGGAGCATAGCAGTGCACATGTAGATGCTGGCCCATGTGGCTGGAGCACAGGGTGCTCCAGTGCAGGGCTAGTCAGCAGGCAACCCCTGCACTTAACCACCCTCGTGCCCCAGCCAGCTGCTCCACAGCAAAAGGAGCCCATTTGGAGCAGACCTGAGCTGGAAGGCTGACTCCCCAGGTCCCCTGACAGCCCAAGCTGCTCCAATTGGGTTCCACTTGTTGCATGCAAATAAACTCCAGTGCAATAAACTCTGGAGTTTATTTATGCACATTAACTGCATACGTAGACACAACCCCTTAGTGACAAAACTAAGTTTATCACTACTATCCCTGTTAATACAGCGCAGCCAACAGTGGTGAAGGGCCAAATTCTGCCTTCCCTTGCAGCTGTGCACCTTCACGGAAGGCAGTGGGTATCCACTAAATTAGGGACAAGTTACGCAGATCCAGTTCCCCTGTGGCTCAGGCTTGTGGAAGACATGTGTGAAGGCCATGAAGGCCTCTTTGTGTTCTTTTGTGCCCTTGCATGGCTCCATTAATCCAGGCTAAGTCTGGCCCACTACCTAATACTGCATTAATTCATGGTTCTTCTTGTTCTGATCTTGAGATGAATAAGGACCCTTGCACTTCTACCAGCATCTATCAGCTACTAAATACAATTTCTACTGTTTCACCCATACTATAACTATTTCTCTGACCACATGATATATTATCTGTCTGATGATTTCCTTCTAAATTTTGAAGTGCAATTTGGGGTTCTACTCATGTGTTTTCCACTGACTTTGACAGAAGATGCCATCTGACAAACTCATGCCCACTGAAAATAGAGGAGGTAGATGTTTGCCAAGATGTTCTATTTAATTTCATACTAACATAAATCCTGTCTCCTTCCAGAAAATGTTTTTAGAATGCTGGAAGCCTTTTTGAATTTCCATATCAAAATTAATTGCATATTATTTAAATTAAGGATTCACAACAACCTTGAACTTGTAGTGCATGCCTATTTTTTTCCTTCTGATCTGAACTGTTCAGGAATTAACTTATTGAAGATGAAATGCTATAGCAGAGATCATTCCATCCTGCTGCTAAATGGCCCACCCGACATACACCAGCCTGCCAGCTTCACGTGTGTGCTGGATAATTACAACTAGGAAAGATGCCTACAACAAAGCAAAGGTTGAATGTACTGCATTCAATATTCTGCATTTTGAATCCACTGTGTTCACCCTCAGGCAGGTCATGTCTTTTATAATACATGACTCCACTTAATGACACGACACAATGAAGCAGAATAAAATACTGGCTTGCCTGCTGAGAGATTTTAAATGAGATACCTATTTTTAGCAGTGTGGAATACCAGAGATTTCCTTAGCTGTAATATAGCTTCAAAAAAAGATAAGATGAGTGAACCTGTCACCTTGGCACTAGAATAGAGACAAATCGTCTCTTTGGGATTCATCAGGCAATGGATCAGAGATATCCATTTCAGGCAAAGGCCAAATCAGAAATGTGAATTCCCGCAACCACTCTGGATTAGTCTGCATAGGAATCATACCCATATCAATGGATATTTCAAAGCAGTTCCCGCTAACCTGTGTTAGATATGGCTTGCCTGTTTTGTGGGTCAGAGCAGATAATCACTTCCTAGAGTAGGGTAGTCATGTCTCTAGGAACTTAGTCAGAACCTGTTGCCACTGAAATCAATATCAATTCTTCACTGACTTCCTATTTTAGAAACACTTTCTAAAACACATGAAACTTCAGGGCAGATGGGCCCTATCCAGGGCCAGGAAAATGGTGGTATCTGAGTTAAGGAAAGTAGGTAGAAAGCTGAGCATTAGGAAGCAACTAGTATGAGGTCTCTCTGATGCCATAGGACATAGTTTCTCAACCTATGGTACTCATACCCCTGGCAGTACACGAGATACAGGGGTACCCCAACACACTCTCTCTCTCACCCACTTTTCCTCTCTCTCTTGCTCCTTCCTTCTCTCAAAACTATACCAAAAAATTTGGTGTGCCACGCATTGTGTAGCGCTTTAAATTCCCCAGAAATAATTTGGCATGCCACGCAAAGCCCTCCTAGCTTTGGCCAACCCTTGGTTGGTTCAGCCCTCCTAGCTTTGGCCAACATCACCTGTAGCCCAGGTACATACCTGAGTTGTGCACCCCTGTGTAAAAGGTGGCAAACCTCCCCACACCAGATCAGGTATCTGTCACATCACGCGGGCTTATATACACAGCCCTTCTTCCAACATATGGCACACATTAGTCTGCAAATATAAAATCCCCTGGAAAATTGAGTGTTGGGGTACTTATTAAATTTTTCAGAAGTTAAGGGGTACTTGCTACTTAAAAGGTTGAGAAACACTGCCATAGGAGGCCTTTAGGACTGAGATGCAGCAGGAGTACTAAGTAATTTAAGCAGAGTTCAGGAAGAAGCCTGGAAAGCAGGCTTACAAGTCAAAGCATTGGGGAAGAGACCATTGGTATGACACTATGGCCATCAAAAATATCCAGTACCGTATCTTATATAAGTTTGTGAATTAATTCAGTCCAAATTAAGGATCAGCTTTTTCACAGATCTCCCCTGCTTTCCCCCAGACAGGTACTTAAATTGTAGAGCAATGCAGTGTCTGTTTTACTTTCAGGATGTATCCACTGATAGTTGCAGAATAACTACCAAGAAGAGTTACACTCCAGAAGCAGGGCTGTCCTAGGGGAAACACAAGACGTTTGACAAGCTCAGATCAAAGCCTGAGTCCAGCTATCAGAGCTCTTTAGTGCCTTCAGCGCTGTGTAAGCAGAACAAAGATGCTACAATTTTGTCAGTCCAGCCTAATCTAACCATCTCTTGCTCAAAAATGCACTTGACTGAGGTTGGCATAAAAAGTTGCTTCAACCCAGGTTCTGATGGACTCTATTTTGGATACCTTAATAAAAATGTCTAGTTTGTCAAGGCTCAGGAAAAAGCTGTGTGACAGCAAAACCGCTTAGCACTGACACAGCAATGTTTGAAGTACTGTAGAAATACAACATGGCAAGAACTCTGTGAAACAAAGATATTACATTCTTGAAGTAACAGACTTTTTTTTCAGTTCTCTTGCTTACTCTCTCTCTCTCGCTCTCTCTGAAAGAATGGACCCATCACAGTCCCTGAACATGCCACCTCCTCCTGTCACATGAAGTGGGGGATATGCTACTCCACAAAGAACTCTATATCCCCACTTATTACTCCAAATTAGACAACAGAAGCCAAAGGCAGCTCTTCAGGTCAAAAGAAACTGAACAAGCTGCAAAGCAATTCAGGTATTACCACTTTTCCCAGTACATAACACATTAGGAATTGATAAAGTATAGCTACTATTAGGGTGGTGTGAAATGAGCCATATTAGATTCAGTTTTGGCCCGAATTGGGCACAGTGATTTGATTAGTTGATTTGGATCACTGTCCCTGATTCGCTTTGACCAAATCTGAATCTGAGGTACCAGGCACAGCTCGTGAATGCTGCAATGCTGAGGCGGATGGAGCATCCCACAGGAGCGTGTGGAGGGGGCCCATGTGCCCAGCAATGAGCCCAGAAGTGGACAGGAAATATTTCCAGTCCACTTCCAGGTCCACCACCGAGCATGTGGGTGGGACCCACACCCTGCAGCTCCCTGGCTTGGCAATTGGGCCTGGGTGCCCCCCCAGACCCAGGAGGCACTAGTTGCCGAGCCAGGGGAGCCCCCCAGCGTGCTCCCCGGTGGACCCAGAAGTGGACTATAAGTGCTTCTGGTCCACTTCTGGGTCTGCTGCCAAGTGTGCTGGGGACCCCCCTGTGCTCCTGTGAGATGCTCCATCTGCCCCACCATTACAGCGTTGACTGATTCAATTCAGATTCGGAGATTCAGCCACTGAATTGGGCCAAATCTCTGCTGAATCAAATCAGCGACCGAAGTTTTGCGCAGCCCTAGCCACTATAATGATGCTAAACAACATTCATCTGATTCAAATACCATTGGAATAAAAAGAGAGACCCTTGCTGAATTCAATGAGGTTTGGATTAGATGCTTCAGAACTGCCCAATTCTTGGAAGGAGAGGTAGGAAGAAAAACTTGGATCAGAATTTCCATATAATTGCTGTGTGAGATAGGCCGGACATCTCTATGGTCAGCTCCACGGTTCGGTGCCCTGGAAGTCTGCACAAATACCACCCAAGCAGAGGTCTCTCTGCAGCAGCAGATGCACTCAGTGGACCCAGCCTGTTCGCTCACCCCAAGTCAATAACTTTTGACTGCCTGGGTGGCTGTCTAGGAGGGTGGGTTCCTGTCTTACCTTGTGGAGAGAATAACCCCAACTGTCACTCCAGAAAGGGAGAGTAACAAAAAAGATAAAACCAATATACCATACCTCAGAGGTCAGCAATGTTTTGGGCAGAGCGCCCAAAACACCCACAACCTCAACTTGTAAGATCTTGGTGTGCTAGGGGCAGATGGCAGGGCAGTCCCAAAGAGCCCCTGTTGTGGCAGCACAGCCCCAGCTCCTTCCCTGCCAAGGTGCATGTGCCAAGCAAAATGCCTTCATGTGCCACACTCTGGCACCCATGCCAGGGCTTGCCTACCCCTGCCATACCTGTTTGCAGAGGGATGATCTATTACCAATACTGTCAGGAGTTGATGAATTGTAGTTGCTATAAAAACGCTAAACAGCTTTAGTTTGAATTCTTCACACTATTGTCCCTGCCACTCTTGAAGCAAACAAATAAGAGGGCAAGGTCTGTTGCTACTGTGTGAGGGGAGTCCTATGTTGAGATGTGTAAAAGACCCCATTTTGTAATACTTAAGTCAGTGCTAGAGTCATGGACAAGGCTTTAGGGTAAGGGCCCACGGAGGTGGCTGACAGCATTCCTTAGGTTTCTAACCTGCAGGTAAACAGAAAATTTTAATTTCAAGCCTCACTGCTCCCTACAGCATCATGAACAAAACAGTCCACCCACCTAGCCCACCAAAAATCACTGAGAATCCAAACAGTAATTTTCAGACTGGACAAAACCACTAAGCAGCATTTCAATATTGGTGAGTAAACACTACTGACCTTTCTGGTGACTGCTCTTCTACCTCTTTCCCTCCCCACCGAAGGAGGAGAAGCAGTAAGGAAATGACAAAATATCCAATTGTTTCCCACTGGGCGCAACTTTTAATTTCATGCCTTGATAATCATTCTCTACAAATAACAGGGAGTGGGAAATTGAATGTAAATAGAAAGTTCCTAATGTAGAAGGTCATTTGTGGGAGGCTTCTTGCCTGTTATGGAAAGATGAGATCAATTGTACTAACAGATAAGGGTGATTATAAAGTGGATATAACTTAATCTAGTATCCATACTGGCTGGGAGGGTGAAAAGCTGAGGGAATTATTCTGCAATAGGGATTGCACTATGTTCTGGCCGCTGAAACCCTCCTTAATCACACAGGGCCTGATACAGCACTGACTGAGGTGGATAAAAGGCTTTGGATTAACTTAATTTGTGTTTGGATCAGGCTGCTAGGAGATGCCTTAGGAATTTTTCCACCCCGTTCATGGAATGTCCGAGTATGCTAGGGGTCATTAACAAGTGATTAATAATATCCACCTTCTGTTATTGTCACTGGTTTAACCTCTTATTCTTCAGTAGATGCCACATAAAGAATGGAATTTGACCTGTGTTAGGTTTTTGATCTAATATATTGATTTTGATTCAGTATATTGCAAATAAACTATGGTTTCTAGGGTTTTTGGTTGGAAAAAAATTGTTTATTGTGACTATGGCATTTAAGAGGTTCTGGAAGTTATATAGTCTATAAAATAATAGTATACATTGCCTATCTAACTTTTGACATATTTATTATAGACTCTTCAAAGGACAGATGCTTCTTTTTTAGCATTTGCCTATACTTATACAAGAAATGGTTTGGACTTGGGCAAAAGTGCTACAACTTTGCCCTTTACTGATATGATATTGATTAATTAATTTATTGCATAATTTTCCTCCAGTTTATGTATACATACATACTACTCATGAACATATACAAGAATTAGCATTTACATACACAGCACAGACCATTTAACACACCTGCCTCCAACTACACTCTGAAGACTGTCAGTTCAATAGTATAGCTCACTCATGATATATGGGTATGATCAATCTTACTTGATACTCCACTGTTGCACCCTCCAGCTCTAAATCAAAGGTTACAGCATTTCTTATCTTACATTTCAGAAATGGTCCAGCTATTATATACATGCTCCCATCCATCTTTCTACCATGAAGTAGAATAACAAATCTATGTCATTTACCTGCTGAAAATTTCACTGTACTTTGTGGCCTTTGGCCATAAATAGCCAGTATGGCTTTTCTCCTTAAACCCTTGCAAAGGGTTTTCAGGATATAGTCAAAGAGGACCCTGTGTAAACCATCCATATATGAGATGGGGTTTTACTCCTAGGCCTTTCCCTACAGAGGAATAGTGAAACTAGAGATAGTTCTGCTTGAATCCCACTTCTGGCAAAGACAGCAACCACAGGACCTGTCATGTTAAATCAGAGCTGTGGTCCTTACAGCTCTATATCCTGCGGCTAATGCCAAGCGCTTCAGAGAAAGGTGCACAAAAACCCAGAAAGAAGATAAACAACAATCCCCTGCCCTCAACAACTTCATTCTAAATCCTAAAATTCAGAGGTTAAGTACCAGGGTTAAGATAAAAATCTATCTTCCTTCAACTTCTTTCCCTTTTTATTTTTGTATTAATAACAAGAAAGAACTCTGGCTATTGTGATCTAGAGAGACGCCCAGTATCTCTTTAGAGAATCATAGGATTGGGTGGGACATCAAGGTTCATCTAGTCCAGTATTTCTCAACCCATGGGTTGTGACCCAAAAGTGGTTCACAAGAATATATGAAAGATTTGTGAACAAACTTAAAAAATGGATCGTATCTTGCATATTTTTAAAAAAACAGATGCTGCTTGTGCTTCACCATATATTAACGCTGTACATACTTAAAAACAGGGATCCAGGCTTTATGTTTGCCGTAGAAAAATGCAGATTTGCTCCTTTAAAGGAGAAATAACATGGGAAATCGTGGATTTCCTATTACAGCAGGGGTGGGCAATTACTTTGGGCAGAGGGCCGCTTACTGAGTTTTGGCAAGCCATCGAGGGCAGCATGACAGGCAGCCAGGGGCAGATAAATATTAATTTTCTAAATTTTTTAGGGGCCCCACAGGCCAGATAGAATGGCCTGGTGGGCCGCATCTGGCCCACGGGCTGCATTTTGCCCACCCCTGTATTACAGGCTGGCAGAGTTCCAGCCTGCAAGGGGGGCTGTTTGGGGCTGAGGGTAGCAGGAGAAGGGTGATCAGGCAGGGAGTGCCACGTGCATGTACATATACACGTATCACGTAGAAGCCAAGCAGCATGGAGAGCAGCTCCTGCAGCTCCCTACAGGTAAGTTCCCCCACACATGCCCCCCAGATTTGTGCAGCCACAGCAGGCATAGGGCGGCATCCTGGCATAGGTAGGAGTTACCTCCATGGCCCAACAGGTGGGACCTGGCACAGGAGGGCAGAGTGAGGTAGTGACACTCACCACTGCCACCAGACTCCCATGCCAGCCATGCTGCCAGCAGCATGAGGAATAACAAACAGGGGTGGGAGGCACGCACTTCCCTCACATCCTCTGCCATCAGCTGCTCATGCACAAGGCCACAGCTCTATCCCACCACCATGGGCCAGCTGCAGCCACCACTGCCACTCCCCTCAGCCTATGTCTTTACCCCAGAGAGGTGGGGTGATGGCCAGCATGGGTGGCTTGAGGGGAGTGGCAGCGGTGATGGCAGCTGGACTATGGTGGTGGCATAGAGCCACAGCCTAATGCGTGAGCAGCTGGAGGCAGAAAGAGGCAAGGGCAGTGCTGCCTCCACCCCGTCTATCAGTCCTACCGCTATTGGTGGTGCAGCTGGTGCAAGGATCCTGGCAACTGCAGCAATGAGTCTTGCCACCTTGCTCTGGCCTCCCGTACCAGGTCCTGCCCACTGGGCTGTGGAGGCAGCTCCTGCCTGTGCTGTTCCAGACAGGCTGCTGTCCCATGCCTGCTGTGAGCGCACAAGTCTGGGGGGGGCAGGTGCCTCCCCCATCTCACACACCACCCCCCACCCCACACAATGGGAGGCTGGGGCCTGGAGGTAGGAGGTGGTGGGTCAGGAGTGAGGGGCATCAGCAGGGCTGGGGAGGTGGGGAGCTGTGGGTTTCGAATGAGGGGCCAGGGGGCTTTTTTCTACTTAAACTATTTACTGGGTTGGGGCTGGCCATCCGAGTGTCAAAATGAGTCCTGGTACTAAAAAGGTTAAGAACCCATGATCTAGTCCAACCCACCTCATGCATTACTCAATACATTAGTCTTATTGCTGGAAGTTGAAATGGGAGAGAAACAGGTGCAGGGTTCTGAACATGCCCCACCCCCCTCCACCACTGTGTGAGACAGGCTACTGGGTTTGAGAGACCTATAGTCTGACTCTGTAAATGGCAGTTTTTACACTCTTATGTCTGTAGTTTCTAAATCATCCCATATAATTTAGTCTTCCTAAAGTTTTGGCTTCAATGACACCTTGTGGCAATGAATACCAAATCTAATTATTTAGGGCATGTGTAGATGAAACGATATTTCCCATTTACATTGATACAACTGCATTTGTGTTTGCATGACCCTGGATTTCCTGCTGCTCTAAAGTCCATTTAGCACCTTAAACTAACACTACTCGGAGGTGTGTTAATTTGTGGAGCTCTACAGTTACACCACCCCGAAAGTGGATTTGTTCGTGCAAGCGGCCAGTTAGTGAATAAAGTATTTTCTTTTTACCTGCTTTGAATAAGGCACCTTTTGGTTTCACTGATTATTCTCTTATTCTTGTGCTGTGAGAGAGAAGTTTCAAACACCTTTATAATTTTATGTATTATTATAATGTCTCCTAATAGTCATCTCTTTTCCAAGGTAAACCTAATCTTTTCAATCTCTCTTCATATGCAATTTTTCCAGGCCCTTGATCACAGAATATTTCAGATAAGACTGTGCCATTGATTTATATAAAGACATTAGGATTTTTTTTGGAATGACTTTCCATCACATTCCTTATTTGTTCTAACATCTTGCTTACATTCCTGACCATAGGTGCATATTTGACTGGGGACTTGTCTATATGGCAAGTTCTGTGAAGTCAGCTAAGGTGTGAACTTACAGTGATGTAGGAACTCCACACTGACTTCCTGCACAGACCCTCTTAGGATGTATTTAAATGCCTTCATATGAGGTGGCTTTGACAGTGAAGTCAGCTACCTTGTACTTCCTGTACATTGAAGAGGATTCCCAGAGAGAGTCAGTAAAGGATAGGTAGTGCATCATAAATTCCCATTTAGACAAGTCTTCACTGAGCTAGCTACAATGTCACCCACATCCCCTCCTTGGACTGGCACAATGAATTTACACTGCAGTAAGATGAATAAATAGCTTAATTCTTCCCTCACTCCTATGCATTAGTTTGCATTTAACAACACAATTTCATTTGCCCTTGCATTGTCCATTCATCTTATATAGTTAAAGCCCTTCTCAAATTCACTGCAGTCCTTTCTGTATTTGATGAATGTAAACAACTTTGTCATCTGGAACTTCTGCTCTTTCTCAGCTCAGCTTCCCAGCACACGTATGATTAGATCACCCATCATTGGAACTAATAAAGCACCTTGAGCCACCCTGCCAGTAACCTTTTGTCAAGATGTAAAAAGATCATTTACTCCTGCTCTGCTTCTCAAGCTACAATTTTGTTTCAATTTAGCAGCTTTTTGTTGAATCACAGAATCCTAAATGACTAGTGAAACACTGTTGTGTAGAAACTGTTTATTACATGCTAGTTTCCAGGTGTTTCATCACTCCATTTTCAATTATCTTTATCAGTTTACTAGGCACAGGTGTACAGCCTGCTGGTCTAAACTTTCAGGAACCACCCCTAGACTGTTTATTTTCCCCCAAAATATAAGTACTATGTTTACTCCTCTCTAATCTTCTGGTAGATCAACTATCTTAATGTATTCTTACTCTTGGCTCAGGCCTCATGCTCCCTGGTGACTTGTTACCATGTCCTTTCAGCACTCTTTCCTCTGATACTTCAGTCTCTGACAGTACCACACCTTAATGATGCCGGCCAACCTGAGTTTTATCAGTCATCTCCTTAATATCCATTCACACCCCAACAGATCAAAGCAACGATCACTGCAACTGCTACCTTTCTCTTTTCCCTACAACTTATTCAGGTTATTCACCAAATCATATGATATCATCTGGGGAGGCTGGGATAAAAGCAACATCTCACTTGTTTCCCTGCTCACTCCATCAGGGTCCTTCCAGTTATTTATGTTATTGAGGACTAGCAAACTAGCTTTGCAGGACTTGATGATCTTTCCCTGGCCCTTTTCAGAACAGGGATCAAAAGCCAAAGATTTAAAGAACCTCCCTTAATCTACTATGATTCTGTCCTTTACCCTGGGAAACTTGTCTCAGAAGACACTAGGAGCTGAATTAGGAAGTGTGAATTGAACCCTGGTTCAATTCCTGGTTTTGCCATAGACTCTGTCTGAGGGAAACTGCTTAGGCTGCCTATAGATGTGCTCATCCACTTTCTAATTAGAATGTGAACAAGCAGACTTATTTGAGTCTGCTCTACATTTTAAATAGGATATGTTCAGCATCATGTGCATTATGCCCCCCCCAACATTTTAAAATGGCTGTGGGGGTGCTATAACTAAAACTCATGAATAAGCTTTAGTTAAAAATGGCATCTCACAGCCATTTTTAAATGCATGGGGGCTTAATACACATGACAGTGAGGTGTTTTAATTACAGCAGCTCTCTGAGAACCACTCTGATTAAACCCCTCATCCCCATCCCCAAGCATAGGAAACCTTAAGGGCCAGATTTTTTAAAGTATTTCAGTGTCTGATTCCCACTGAAGTCAGGGAAAGTCAAGGACCTAAATCTCATTACAAAATATGGATAACATCTCTCATCTACTTAGACCAGCAGCTTTTTGTTTTCTTGTTTGGAAAAAAGATGCTGCATCTAATTTTTGAAGGAAAAGAAACATTTTGTATAGAGCTTTCATGGGATATGTTTTTCAGAGAGAGAGAGAGAGAGAAATAAGGCAAAATAGTCATCGAACAGTCAAGAGCCTGCTGTGGGGGCACTGCCTGGGATGTGGGTTGCTTGGAATCAGGAAGTGCTGCGATTTGCACCTAAAGTCTCCCAAATTCCTCGTTGATGTGTGAACCACTGGTCTTCTGCCTAACCTGGGATACATCTCTGTCTCCAGTGGTTCAGAAAAAATTTCAAAAGCTGTTTGTTTTGTGACAATGTGGAATTGGAAAACAAGTTCGAAAAAAACATTTCCCATCCGGTTCTATCTAGAAAAAATAGCTCCAAACTTGGTTGTGATGCTCAGATATTACCATGATATGAAACTATTATTTTAGGGGGGGAAAGGCAACACTTTTTATCAGATACTTTTCTAAATTCAGGGGTGAACTCGGATGCCCCAGATATAACTGTCAAACTTCTTGGCAAATGCCTGTTTACTGGCACCCACTGATGTTAGCTATCCCTCTTGCCAATATGTACAGGACACTGTGATATTTATATTGTGCCTCTTATACCATGCAAATGATTTTCTATATGCATCACCCTTTACAGTTCATACCACTTTAGTGCCAGGAACTAAATAGGACAGACCTTTATACTGAAGAACTGATATTGTGTTCATTTCTAGAGTTTCTATGGAGAGTTATTTCCATATCTGAAGTCCTCAGCAGATACAAGCTCTCTACCCAGAGACTTTCAAATAATAAAGCCTGTTTTCACTTGATTCAGAAAAGAACTAACATGAAGCTGACTAGGAGGAAAAGAATCAAAATGGCATTTACATTAACTTGGATAATGGAAAATGAAAAGGGTCTAATGGAATGGGGAGGATGAGGTGGATGAGGCTTTCTTTGAACAGCTAGCAGAAGTTTCCTGACCACAGGCCCTGGTTCTCATGGGGGACTTCAGTCACCCTGACAGCTGGGAGGGCAATACAGCAGTGCACAGGCAATCCAGGAAGTTTTTGAAAAGTGCTGGGACAATGTCCTGGTGCAAGTGTTGTAGTAACCAACTAGGGACCATGCTTTTCTTGATCTGCTGCTCACAACCAGGGAAGAATTGGTAGGAAATGTACTGGTGGATGGCAACTTGGACAGCAGTCACCATGAGTTGCTGTTGAGCATGGAAGGAAAGGAAGTAGACTTCTTACCTGCTTTGGGGACTTGAATAAAAGCCCCCAGCTGCTGCCTCTGCAGTGTGATCAGAAAAAGGCATATCATCATGCTACTGCACTCCCTTTTGATCTTCCCATGGGCTAGTGCACTGATTCCATTGCCTCTTGTGGTGCACGTGCCGAAGAGACCAACAAGGTATTTTAGATTTACCTCTATTTCCAATGAGTCTATCTACTGCTACCTGGAGGCCTCATCCATTTTAAATGTATGGCTGTACAGGCAGCCTGGTAGGGCAGGCTAGGTATTATAAAGGACATGCTTGGTTATCCAAATGGCACTATTATTATTTTTATCCAGTTTGTGACTAGTGGTATTGTGTAACAAATTGTTATCTTTTTAAACTTCCCTTCCCTTCCCTTTTCTTTCTTTTCCTTTCAATCCAGTACTACATATTTACTCTTATGTCTGATACAGTGCTATAACCTGTAACTTTTGGTATTGTATACTGTTCTTTTATAAACTTTATTTAATACAATGCTGTATCTCTACTCTTAAGTTGGATACAGTATCTTGTGACTGCTTCACTTATCCAAATGAATTCAGTTGCCTAAATGGCTCATCAGAAAAGGGGTTCAGATAACTTGAGGACATACAATATGTGTGATGGGCTCAGTGTATTCTAGATGTCTAATGATCTGAGGCTGTCATCTCATGAGTGGTATGGAGGATCCAATGACAAAGTGTATGGAGGGTGTGGTATCCTTGCTTCAGCACTGCAGATGAGGGCATTTTTACACATGCAAGTGCTGCAGCTGGCGAAATACATGTGAGCACTGAAAAAATGGTGGTGGTGCACTTTTGAACTGAAACACCTTGGAGGTGCTTTAGTTCAAAAACGCACTGCCACCATTTTCTGTGCGCTGATGTGCATTTCACCACTTATACAACTGCATGCAGCACTGCACAGTGTGCATGAGCTCACGTGCGGAGCAGACTTAATTAATCAAGTCTGCTCTGATGCAGTGGATCTCAGGCACACTGCAGAATGAAAAAGTATGTGTATAAATGCCCTATATTCCTGGGCATGTAGCAGAAGGTGGAAGAAGAGGTGACAGCATGGAATGATTTCCAGAGTTCCTAGAAATACTGCAGGAGTCTTACAAAAAGAGAGGTTCAAAGTTTTAGGGTATAGTACATGGCTGGTAAAGAAGCAATGACTGCTCTTTCTATATGCTATATGAAAGAAGTTAGTTAAGCAATATGTACAATATTCAGTGTAAGCCTTCATTTGGGTTTACAAATGGCTAGACTAAGCCTCTGGATTCAGTTCTAAGACAGGGCAGCCCATAATTTTGCTCCACCCCACAAGCAGCCCTAGGTGAGTTGTCATTCATTCATAATGTCTACATGTTCCTCTCTTTGAAAAGGAAGCAAGCTATTGCGGTCCGTTGAAGGATGCAGCTCGCTTGCCCCCCTTCTACGCTGTCAGTTGCTCTGGCCAGTGAATATTGGGACTCAAGCAGAAATTAAACTCGCCTGCTTCCAGTGGAGAGTCCCTGGACAGCAGGGGTTGCCTCCATCATCATAGCTAAACATCTGAGTAGAATGAACAAGGAACTTGGGTGAAGCACATGTTTCCTTGCTTGGATAAGCAGAATTAGGGCATGAGCCACTCCCAAGCTGAGAATGAAGCTTTCAGTTTTCTTCATAATATTAGTTTCACCACAAACACTCACACACTCACACCCACATGCACACTAATACAGCTTAAAATAACCAGTTGGGATACAAAGTGCAGCAATAGTTACATTACTGCCCCTATATCACCAGCAATGTGTACCAACAGCATGAGTAATTTTGTGCCATTTAAAAACTGGCTCTCAGTGAAAGGAGCAACAAGGATTTTTTACATCTTCTCTATTACTCCCAAGCAGGTTTGCTCATAAATCCCATAACCTTGGCAGCAAGGCAGCCTCTTCTAGCTTAGCTATATGCAGGGAAATGAATTACATGAGCACTGAAATTCATGAATGCTGAGTTTTGCAATTAATTTTGTTAAAGACTCTCTTTATATATTTAGTTTGCGAAGAGGAGGGAGGGGGAGGCTTATCACCAGTTATAAGACTGAAGCTACATATCTTGCACAGCCTTCATGTTGAGATAAAAATGAATCTATGTGGCAACCTGAAAAAGCCTTTGTTTGTTTTGTACATTGTAATAATGAGACATGACGAAGGCAGCAGCACAAAGTGCTGCTAATATCACAATTCCTGTGCTAAATTGATTAGCATGCCAAACATAAAATGTAACAGCATTTTATGACGCTGAAAACTTCATAACAACGCTTATTAGAAAAGGAATGAAGGGTTTTGAGTGACAGCCATTCCTCAGGCTGTAAAATTGACCTCTATACTTTAAAATAAGGGCCAGACTATGAACTTTGCCAATATGTCACTTCTTCCTAACTCACCTTTTAACAGTATGTACTAAACACACATATTTTTGCAGCTGACAAGTGAATGCAAAACCATGGTCTTTATGTGCAAACACTATCTTTCATGGACACAACAGGTGCATGTGAATTTTTCATCAGCATGCCCATGAAGCTCCCAGCAGTAAATTTTACCCCAAGCTTTCTAAATGAGCTTACCTTGCATTTCATAGATCTAAAAAAAGAAAAAGCTGTTGTTTGTTTATTTAAAATACATGGCACAGCAACTTATTTTAATATTCTAATCACAAAGAAACAAATAAACTGACTAAAAGGATGCAACCTTTTCCATCAGTGGCTTAGGACCATATCTGCCATGAGCCCAGCTCAGGTACAAACAGGGGCAGTCCCACTAAGGTCAACAGTGCTTTGCAAGGGTTCAAGCCTTCACCTGAGCAGAGCCTATGCAGTTTTCTAGCCTCTCTTTTTCTGTTTTTAATCAATTCCGAACACCCATAGATTTCAGTCTTCTGTTTCCTGATGTTATATTAGCGTAGCAAGCTATAGCCACTTTTCAGCTTCCCCTAACCCAGGGGTGTCAAACTCATCTTGCCTAGTGGGCCAGATGAGTTGCACAGGGCTGGTTCACAAATCGGATGAGTGGCATGGGGCCAGTCCATGGGCCAAATCAGGTCCACAGACTGGCCTTATGTGCTGGACCCAGGGCATAAGGATGGGCTGGTGTAGGGGCCACAAGCTCCCCAGCCCAGACCTGTGTGCTACATGCTATGTGCATGCCAGAATTGGCCTCACCTACCACGAGGAGCATGACAGATCCAGCCCTACACACCCTGTGCAGTGCACAGGGCTTGTCTGGCATGTGCACATGTGGTGTGTAGACCCAGTCCAAGACCTATGTTCAGCACAGTGGGCCAAATGATGGGGCTGCATGGGATGGATCCATCCTATAGGCTGTATCTTTGACACCTCTGACCTAATCTTCCTTGTGGTCAGTTTTAAATGACACCTGTGAATCTGGTACACGCTGCTGCCTTTTGACTGCTACAGAGGATTACTTTGCCAAATACTAAGTTTTTGGTGGTGGTGTTAACCTTCTTGGCTTCTATGCCACCTCCCTCTATCACCTCAAAGAGGAAAGCAGACTTCTGCCAGGGCAGTGTAGCAGTTTTTTGATCCCTCATTCCTTTTTCAGACAACAGGACTCTTCACCTCATAAAGACAATTACCCTAGCTTTTTTCAGAGTAACTTAGTTGTCCATAAAGTATATTATTTATCATTCCCATTCAAACAGCTGGTCAAAATATAAAACAGTTGCTGGACAACCTGCATAACAATATTGTAAATTAAGTTGTATAAGATTAGGATTGGCAACCTGACCTTTTTAAATCCTCTTTTCTTAGCTATTTGTGGCTATGAGAAGCATAGGGTGTAGAGAATAAAGGAAACATCTGAAGACTTCCTGCCTAGTGTTAGATGCATATGGACTATGGGTGAGGTTTCTGTGTATGTTGGAGGCTCTCAGAAGGATAACTACCTGACATTATTTTGGAAGTCATGAACATGGGGGACTCTCAGGTACCAATATAATTATTCTAAAATAATAATGCATTTATTCCCTTCTCTAATCATGATATACCTCTTGCCCAGATCAAGGGGCCTCAATTAAGTTGAATTCATACGGAGCTTATAAAACTATAAGGAGATTGGATGGCATATGATGGTCAATATGTCCTATTTTACTGACTTTGGGAGCTCTTATTTACTTTTTTTCTAGGAGAGGAAGGCTTTCACCTCAGTCTTATTCATAAACTCCAACATAAAACCTTACTATTTACACTTTTTCTTGATTCATAGATTCATAGATTCTAGGATCAGACGGGACCTCAGTGGGCCATCTTGTCTGACCCCCTGCCCCTGGCAGGCAAGAAAAGGATCACCAAACCTGGGATCATGTGATCCCACCCAGGTGCTTGTCCAGTCTCCTCTTGAAGACCCCCAAGGATGGGGCAAGAACCACCTCCCTTGAAAGCCCATTCCAGTTCATGGCAGCCCTGACTGTGAAGAACTTTTTTCTAATGTCCAGTCTAAATTGAGTTATGTTTGGATTTGTGTGTACATGCCTGGATTTTAGAAGGTGGCTCTAAATAGTTAGATGCTCTGCACTGAATGCCAGTGGAAAAGGCAAAGACTTTCTCTGCTTGATTCTCCCAAAAAAAGTCTCCCACCTTTGGTAGGAGAATTTTCCCCACCCTCATTCCTTTCTATCTCATTTTATTATGAGTCACACTCCATTAGAGCTGTAATGTTTCTATCAGTAAATGATCTATTTGCCAATGGTGATTTAAGTTTAAAATTACTTGCAAAAATGTAATGAAGCCTGCAAATCATGAATTAGATTTAAAAGAAATTGCCTCTGACAGTTTAAAACTATAGGGCCACAGTAATTTCAAGGGTGGATTTTTGCCCTCCCTCCCTGCCCCCCCTTATAAATTAAGTATCAGGTTGAATCAGAGCTGGTCATGCAGGAATTCCTTATTTTTTTCAAAGGGAATTACAATTTGCTGCTTGCCATAATTACATTCTCCCCTTTGACAGGTGTGGGGATGGGTAACTAATTTCTCCAGAAAAGTCCATCTTGGCTTAAGTTGCTTGTATTGACTGACAACTTAATTTTAACCTCCATTCCTAAGTGGTTTGCCTAAGGCACAAGAAAGTTAATATTTGCCTAACTTTGCCATCCCACATCTGGGCTTTCCTTCCCCTTCCTGGTCTTGTGTTCTGGTCATACATACCCCCACAACAATTATAAAACAAGTCTCTCTGGGTACGGACCTACGCATGTTTGAAGCTGTTTCAAAAGGGTATCATCTGTTATGTTCTAATTGTTATGTGCAGACAAGCTGTGAGTAATGCAAATGTAGCAGAACTACTCCAGCTTTAATACTGCATGAAACAGTGTTAAAGTCAGGGGGGTTTTGCTATATTCATATTGTTCCCAACTTGTCCACATGTAGCAATAACAAGGGAACAGCTGCTGCCCTTTTGAAACATTCCCTTTTTTGAAATGGCTCCAAATGCATGTTTGTCCAGACCCTCCAATATTATAATTCTCTAAGACGGGTTTAAGGGTCCTTAACAGGTTTAAGATGTTGTTTTCATCAGTACAGGGTCTTCATAAAGTCCTTGAGCACTTTAAACATTAATAACATAGGTTGTGCACAAGGACTTTATGAAGACCCTGTATATATGGGCACAGCTACACATCACCCTATGACAATGTAGTAACAAGCTATGAGCTATGGAGGCATAGTGGTGAAATCTAAGCGTTTACCATACTTTAAAGCTGTGCTTTAGTACTTCTTTTGAGCTTACCAAATAAATTAGTTTGTTAACAAAAAAATCTCCACATTTTATATCAGGGATTGAGAATGAAACTGTGATTTTTAAGAGGGGCTTGAATTTCACAGGGTGCTCTGCACTTATCTCCTTAGGCTATGGGCATATGAAGAAGAACCATAAGGAAAGCTAGCATGTACATTTACAGCATGGCAGCTGGCTATTGTTATGCTCTTACAATGTGGGAAATATGAAATAAACTGCCCTCCTGGAGTAAACATCCTTGCATTTACCTTTGGGTAAGAAGATGCACATGGGCAATTCCTGCACATTACCTGCCACTTGGAAAACACATACCCTAGCTTACCTCACAGAAATCTGTGGGTCCATATTTTTAGACTGTTTGGTAAATGCCAGCAAGGACTGTATAAATGTGTGTGTAGAAAGTTTTTGTCAATATTGTTGTTTTTAATTTTGCACATACTCATGTCTTCCCATTTGTTCAGATTTTGTCAAGAGTGAAACAGACTTTCCCATTATTCTGTAAATTCCACATAATCTCGTCTCTCCATGTTTTTGGTCTCAACAGTTCTTTTGATGAGAAACCCTGTCATCTGCATTAGTGAAGAAGCTATTTTCTCTGTGCAGCGGTAGAAGGGAACAGCTTTGTGTTTTATTATGAAAAGGGGAGAAGAAAAAGCAATTAAATACAAACAACCCTGAAGCAATCATGTATAGTGCATATCCATGGAGGAGTTCCCAAGGCCCTTGTCATACATGACAGATCTAACCTTTTCTTCAGTCTCTGCTCATCTGTGAGTGATGAGATAACTCACCATTTGTGACACAGACCATTTCTGAATAAACTTGATCGTAATTGATGGTGTCTCAGTCTGCCTGAACTACCATTGGAATCTATTCAGTGCAATTTTCCAGGTGTGATACTCTAACTGAACTGGCAGAACAACACTGGGTCCAAGTATTCTACCCTTGGCAAAGACAACATCCTTTAGAAATGATGGAGGCTCACTTTGACATTGCACTCTTGAAAACAACTACATCCACTATTACAGCAAAGTGGGCATAAAACACTTCCAACCTAGAAAAAAGAGCATTTTACCTCCCACAGTTTGCACTGGGATAAAAGGGAACAGTGAATGCAGAGCATCCAAAGATTAAGCCCATAATGCATGTCTGGGTTTGTGCACTTCATCTGATTTCCCTTCCCTAGGGAATTCTTAGTCAGGGATAGGTATAGTGCAACAGTACCCTAATTGTGCACCTCCTTTCCCATGGACACATTACATAGGCACCAACTTTGTTTTTTTCTGGTGGGTGCTTCTTTTTTTTTTTTTTTTTTGCATTCTCACATTGTGCCCAGAAGGGGAAGTGCATTACTTTAACCCGACTCGCCTGACATGGCTCATGGGTGCTGGGCACCCGCTAATCTTTTTCAGTGGATACTTGAGCCCCAGAGCACCCATGGAGTCAGTGACACATTGTACGTGGGGGCACATATACACATGCAATTAATTCAAAGCAATGAACGCCAGTGCAGTTTGTACCAGAGTTTATTGCTCCTGGGAATGCTGTTTGAACATGCACCTGGAACCACAGCACGTGCAGCTGGGTCAGAGCAGCCTTGGCTGCCAGGGGCCCAGGGGGTCAGTCTGCTAGCCCAGGGCTGTTCCTGCCCAGCAAAATATGATGCAGAGGGGCTGGCTGGGGCACAAGGGTGCTTCAGTTCAGGACTAAAAGGCAGGCACCCCTGCACTGAAGCATCCTTGTACCCCAGCCAGCCAGATCAGCAGCTACACATGCGTTGCTGCACACTGAAAACCTCTGCTGCAGGATAGTACTTGTTTTTACAAGTATTAACCTATGGCAGAGTTAATTAGTTTACTATATCCTAAAAGCGCTGCACATGTAGATGCAGAGATGCTTGCTATGGAGGTAATTAGGCAACTCCACAGTAAATGGCTTGTGTAGATGCACCCGACCACTGGTTGGGAGTAAAGACTAGCATAGAGGTAGCATAACAAAGCTTACTGCTATCTGAGATTTCCCACACACACACACTTATGGGGGAAATAGCAGGAGCAATATGAATGTGTCAAGAAGTACAGTTAGTTTTGAGAGGCTGGTAGTTCTCTACGCCTTACTACTGAACTGCATGATGTAGTTTTCCATTTCAGCATAGACATCCAAGAAATACCAGTATTCTTTTTCCATTTATTTCTCTATAATAGCAGATGTACCTCCTGTTTCTTTTTCCTTATGCCAGGTTCTAATGGGATTTTCCAGATGGTGCCTGTGAATTCCATTCTGTTAGTACTGCAGGTGATCATACAGGCAGCTCTCTGTTTGTTAGACCTCAGGTCATTTGCCTATAGATGGAAGCTTTAGTACTTCCAAATAAAGGATAGAGGGTGTGCTGATGTCATCCACATATGACCCAGCATAAGGGTCTGTTCTCTCACCTCTTGATTATGTGGGCTCCATTTGCCAATGGAAACTATTTGCAAAATCCTTCTGAGAAAAAAAAACCAGAAACAGGAATAATAAAACTTCACCATGCAATTTTTACTATAACTTCTCCTTCTTTTATTGGTTACCAGTATTTTCTCACTACCACCTAAAGTTTCTAAGAACTGGTTTTTGGAAATGTACTTGATACTAAACTTTTAGAAGAAATAGTGGCCTGAGTTTTGCCAGATAGGTTTTTTTGTATTTTATATGTTATTCCATTTCTTTTTCCTTTCTTCATTAAAAACAGTAAGATATCTACTAGTGAGGGGCATGCCAGGTACGCAGTATTAGCAGTTATTACAAGCAACAAGTGAGCCCAGAAGGAGCACGTAGAATTCATCTACCTATGACACTTCAGGGCCCTAAACTTGTCACTTGTACTTCTACTAATCTGGGCCACCTCTCTGCTTTTGGCTTGTTGCTGAAAGGAAACAGCTCGTTTGGGGATTATAGCACGACAGGCATGTATGAAAGTGTCATGAAATGTTTCCTTTCCAAGGTGTCACAGCATCTACACATTTGGCTTCCATTATGGAAAATCTAACAGAGATTGGGAGGAGGTAGTCTGAGAGCCCTTACACCAGAACTTATATAGTTGGCAAGATGCCTGTGGTGTTTGACAGGCTGAGTCCTCATTGCTCTGCTCAGTCAGCCTAATGTATCTGGCAATGTTCTCAATGCACAAAGTCCCTCAAAATCTTTCCTGTGCATTTTGTAAAGCTAATGAGGGGGCTAAGAAAAAGACTGCTGTAGGATTAATACACAATAAATGGTGCTGCCAGATTTCTCCCCAAGTCAGAAATACTTGAACTGTGTGTGGAAACTGACATTTAAAGCCTGGGCTAATCTTTGTGATCACTTCCATGTGAAGATGCATATCCCAGTCAGAGTGAAAGGCTAGTAGTGCTCTCACTAGTCAGGAGATTTTTTAGGGTGTGGGGGAGATGAAACAGTTCAGGGGACTGCTAAAAGGACATGTAAGCTTTCCCCTAGGATTGTGTTGTCTCAAGCAGTATATTTCCCAAACTTTGCCATCCCACAGGCAACAATATTGAGCAAATAATGCCCCACAGGCAACACTGTACTTGTCTTCCTGTCAGTCTCAATTTCAACTTCTTAATTTCCCATAGTTATGACCAAAATCAGAAGGTCTTGTAGGCAATGCACCACCCATGAACTACGGGCTGGTGTTTGCTGCATGAGAGTATGCTTTTTAATTCTGAATTGACTGATCAACAGCTAACTTGAGTCATTTTGCACCTCTGTGTGAGCCAACAATGGACACTCCCAAAATGCATTTACCAAGATAATTATTGCTTTAGATGGATCCTAGAAGTGAATTGCAAATATTTTGTGGAGTGGCAAGGCAAAATTTTCACATGCCTCAATACCTCTAGGTCAGAGGTTAGCAATCTCTTTGGACTGGCAGACCGACATAAGACAGCTTCCAACCAAGCCACTGAATTGGCACAATGGTGTGTGCAACCTGGCTGCCACAAATGCCACAGAATCTTCTAACTGATTAAATGCTGCCAAATTGCCCCACTGCTGAAATGCTGCTGTTATCCAGGCATCGTAGGCTGGGTCAGCTCCATGGGCCATAGTTGCTGATCCCTGCTCTAGTTAATGGGTAGTCAGTTAACTCTCCAGTGCAGGCCTCCTCTGCCAGGACCCTCATTTAGATGCAGCCCAGGGTTCAGAAGGGATGGGAATTGGGAGCCATTTAGAGGTGACTTTTGGTGGACTACAAGATTTGATTTGGTCCAGTTCATGATGACCACAATCCATTTGACACTACCAGGCTTTTCTTTATTGCAAACTTCTCTGCTTGCTCTTTCAGATTCAAATTAGAGAAGCTTCCCAGCCTCGGCTGAGAGCTGTATTTTTCTTGTTGCAAAACACAGGCTTTTAGTTTCCAAAGCTGTCAAGCTGGTGCCCTTTGCAAATGCTCACATTCAGTAAGGGGGGAGTGGGGTGAGGGGAAGCTTTTAAAATGGCAAAGTACAGTATCATTTTTAAGTCAATATGTTTCCTCTTCCTGTGTAACAAAGTTGTTTGTTGTTGGATGAGGTTCCTAACACCAGATTGTATCTTTTCCCCCTGTGCCTTCCTCCTGTTTGGCTGAGACCCAAAAGCTGCTCGGTATCTTTACACATTATGAAACCTCACACCAGCTTGTCTCTCTGTTGGAACCCCTGTGAAGAGATAGCTGAACCATGCCTCTATGACAAATGCTGACTTTGATATCTAAACACACAGGCTGTGCATTGCTGTCGACACGGTGAAGGAGTTACAAACGGAGTTGGCACCTACCCTGTGCAATTCTAAACACAGCATCTGCTATTGTCAGGGGGTACCGAGGCTGCCCTCTGCTGCTCCCCTTTCATGTTCTCTGGGATGGGTGCCAAACTGCAACTGTGTCTGGCAGCCATAAGACGCACATGTCACATTCTGGAATATAGTTCTTTCCAGAAGTAGCAGCTTGATATTTGGCCTTTTCCTCAAGCCTTTCAAAGTTGATCCTTTGAGGCACATTCACTGCCCTCTTAGGATGGTTTCTGTTGTTTACATAGCAAATGCTGTCCCCCACCCCCAACCATCTCTCTGGCATAGGGGAATGCAGCCTAGTTCATTTTGCTGTTCTGGGTGGGAAACTGCTGTCTCTGCCAAACTACTGCCCACGAGAGAAATTGCCACCTGTCCCAATTAATGTCTTGGAGAAATAACTGCATGTACTGCTTCAGTCCCAACCTGTCACCTTGACCCATACCATTTCCAGCTTCCCCCTAATTTTTATGTTTAACAATGGAGGTAGATGGAAAGTTTCCATGTTCCTAATATTATCATACTTCAAATTGGTGTAATTAACAGCACATTAAAACGTACTGTTATACTATGAGCTTCAATGAGATGGGAGTCCAGGATGGGTGATTGTTCCTCAAGGAGAGGATCATCCAAGCTCGAAGCAAGTCAGTCCCAATGTGCACCAAGGGGGTCAGGAGTGCTAAAAGCCCTCATGGCTTGGCAAAGACATCCAGGGATG
This sequence comes from Crocodylus porosus, assembly GCF_001723895.1. Classification (NCBI taxonomy): domain Eukaryota; kingdom Metazoa; phylum Chordata; order Crocodylia; family Crocodylidae; genus Crocodylus; species Crocodylus porosus. The sequence goes on along the minus strand of NW_017728947.1, from coordinate 1,304,362 downwards.
CCTGAGGGCAAAAAAGGAGGTGTACAAACAGTGGAAGCAAGAGGCTATGACCAAGGAGGATTACACCTCTGTTGTTCGTGACTGCAGGGAGGCTGGTAGGAAGGCCAAGGCAGAGAACGAGCTAGGGCTGGTGACCAGAATTAGGGATAACAAAAAGTCCTTTTTCAAATATATAGGAAGTAAGAATAAGGCACCAGGGAATGTGGGGCCCCTACAGGACAGGCTTGGCAATCTGCTGATTGCAGCTAACAAAAAAGCTGACCTCTTTAACGAATTCTTTGCCTCCATATTCCTGAACAGGAACCAAGATATTTCCCCAACTAGGATTATGGACGGACTCAGGGGAGGCACTGCCACGCCTAGGGTCAGGGATGACCTAGTTTGGGAAATGTTGGAGGGGCTGGATGTGTTTAAATCAGTAGGTCCAGATGCTCTTCACCCAAGGGTGCTGATGGAATTGGCAGGGGTTATAGCGGGGCCCCTGGCACGGCTTTATGAGCACTTGTGGGGCTCTGACCAAGTACCAGAGGATTGGAAAAGGGCTAGTGTAGTCCGCATTTACAAGAAGGGGAGAAAGGAGGACCAGGGTAACTATAGGCCAGTTAGTCTCACCTGGGTCCTTAGGAAGACCTTTGAGAAAATTACCAAGGAGCATATCTGCACGGGCCCAGCAAGGGAGGTAATGCTCAGGGGCAACCAACATGGGTTCATTGAGGGTAGATCCTGCCTGACTAACCTCATTCCTTTTATGACCAGGTCACAAAGTCCTTGGATGTGGGTGTTGAGGTGGATGTCGTCTTCCTGGACTTTAAGAAGGCCTTTGACACGGTTTCCCGCAACATTCTCTTAAAAAAAACTTGGTGACTGCAGCATTGATGCCTACACAGTCAGATGGGTAGCAAATTGGCTAGATGGTAACATCCAGAGAGTGGTGGTGGACAGGTCATTTTCAGCTTGGAGGGATGTGGGCAGTGGAGTCCCCCAGGGCTCTGTCCTGGGGCCTGTACTGTTCAACATCTTTATCAGCGATCTGGATGTGGGTGTGGAAAGCACGCTGCCCAAATTTGCTGACGACACCAAGATGTGGGGCGAGGTGGGTGTGCTGGGGGGGAGGGACAGAATCCAGCCAGATCTGGACAGGTTACAGGGATGGGTGGATGAGAATAGGATGGAATTCAACACAGACAAGTGCAAGGTGCAGCAACACACCTATAGGTTGGGGAACACCCTTCTCATCAACACGGTGGCAGAAAGGGATCTTGGAGTCATTGTTGACTCCAGGAGGAACATGAGCTGCCAATGCGAGGAAGTGGTCAGTAAGGCTAACCACACCTTGTTGTGCATCTACAGATGCATCACAAGCAGGTCCAGGGAGGTGATCCTTCCCTTCTATGGGGAGATGGTCAGGCTGCAGTTGGAGTACTGTGTCCAGTTCTGACACACTTCAAGACGGATGGGGCTAGCATTGAGAGGGTCCAGAGGAGGGCCACTCGCATGGCCAAGGGGCAGCAGGTTAAGCCCTATGAAGAGAGGCTGAAGGGCCTGAATCTATTCAGTCTCCACAAGAGAAGGCTGAGAGGGGATCTGGTGGTCATTTACAAACTCATCATGGGGGACCAGTGGAAATTGGGGCAGGCTCTGTTCCCCTGGGCACCACCCGGGGTTACTAGTAGTAACGGCCACAAATAGTTAGAGGGAAAGTTCAGGCTGGACATCAGGAGACATTACTTCACAGTTAGGGCTTCCAGGCTCAGGAATGGGCTCCCAAGGGAGGTGATGCTCTCTCCTACCTTGGGAGTCTTCAAGAGGAGGTTGGACAGATATTTGGCTGGGGTGTTATGACCCCGCATTCGTTCCTGCCTCGGGCGGGGGGTTGGACCTGATGATCTGTTTAGGTCCCTTCCAACCCTACGCACTATGATACTATTAAACTATAATAAGAAGAAACATTTGAATAATGGCAACTTAGCTGATGCATTTTCAGTTCCTGAAAATTAAATCATCCCTTCCAGATAGAATCTTGTTTTCTACCAAGTGATGTGAAGCACCATAATGTCTCCCTTCATTAAAGCAAGGGGGACATTTAATAGCAGTGACTTTTGTTTATATAGCTCCTTTTATCTACAAGGATCCCAAAGTGTTTTACAAACCAATTTACAAGCCTCTCTTTGTATGAGATTTACAATCCACCACTGAGATGCAACTGCACATTGGATTAAATATATTAACAATAGCTCCTAGTGAAGTTGCTTGAGATGTTGTTCTAGAGTTGGAAGATTTAACAATCTTCTGTGTGGAGTAGTGGAACCATATCTGAGCTGTCACAAGTATTATCTGAGAGATCCTTAACTGGTATAAATTCAAGAAGCATCACTGACTGTAACAGTGTTGGTTTTACTACCTACTATGAAGGTGAGAGAGGTAGTTGGCCACACTAGTCTAAAGGCAGGGTAGATTTGCATCTTATTGACTAACTAAACAAGAAATGTATGGCATAATTTTTCATAAGTGGCAACTTACTTCATTTGATGCTTACAAAAGCTTATGCTATACGCCTCTGATTTAGTTAGTCTATAAGGTGCAAATCTACTCTGCCTTCTACTATGAAGTTGTTAGAGAGGAAAGCCAAAAGGCCCCAGAGCTGGTTTACAGAGCTAGAGCTGATTTAAAGCAAACTTGTATCTCATATGCTTCAAGAAGAAATAGACAGAAGGGACACAGCTCAACATTTATCAGTGTTCCCCAATACCTAAGAGCTTGAAGGCACATTGCCCATTGCCTCCCAACTCAGATTAGGATGCAACAATCACTGGCACAGTAAATGCTGACAAGGACAAAGGTAGTCATGGTGTTACTGCATTCACTCTGATGGAATTACACCCCCATCAGCAGAGCCTGAATCTTGAAGTTGGGGCTTTAGTGAGGAAAGGAAGTTCAGTAATCTGTTTATAAATATATTTGTAATGTATTTGTAATTTACACCAGCTGCTGCCCCGACCTACCATCTTTTCTGCAGTAGAATCTTAGCATAATGGCCCTCCACTCAGCTTTATTTTTTTAAGTTTTCCCACTTCCTGTAAAACTAAATAAATGTATACATGAATGAATAATGAATAATGTAAATCAGCAACATGGGACAGCTCCATCAAATGGCTTTGTGGGCAAGTGGCCAAGTGCTTGTCTCCACGTGTAAACTATCAGTCTTTCCTTTTCCAGCTGATAGCACCTGCAAGGGATTATATGTTCCTGGTGAAACTGTTTCACCTAATATGTTATTGCACAATGGTCATTAGCTCTTACAATGGAAGTGGCTTGTTTCCCTACTTTGATTTGCCTCTGCACATCCTAAAGCTTTTGTGGCAGCTAATTGGATCTCAGCCTCTATAGACATGTGCATCCCTAGGTTGTTGGCTTTTTTTTGCCTGCATAGATGGAGATAACAGGTTGTTAGCACTTGAAACACAAATGGAGTCCACCTTTCATGTGTCCTGGCAAACAAAGTCTCAACAGCATGTAATACGTTAATTTGCATTATTCCCAGTTTACTTATCGGAGGTTACACTGATGGCTGCTAAGGACAAATGGAAGTGATTATCATAAAACAAAAAACTCATCTGAATGCAGTTTGGAATTACTCCCAAAATAAACGACAGGTTTTGAGGCTGCCTTCCCTTCACTCCACCTGGGATGTACAAAGTGAGTCTCACCTTGGTATCCACGCAGTACAGCAGCAGGAGAAATAACTCAAATTAAAATGCAACAAAGAGCATACCATGACTCTTTCAGGATGTGTTGCACCTCCCTATGACCATCTCAGAGTGTTTGTTTGATCCTGAAGTCTTTGAAGTTTACAGCAAAAATACCATTTTCATTGGTAGGTTTAGGACACAGTGCCAAGTGCAGAGGGAAGAATGTTCAGACCTGATTCCAGGTCTCTGTTTGGAGGCAGTCTGAATGGGTATCAGGGCAGCACAATAAACAAAAAAGGGGGGAAGGAGAGATCAGGTAGGTTGTGGACACCATAGAAGCCAAAGTTATTAAAAGCAGGATACACCAGCAGTCGTAGGGGAAATAAATATAGAGCTTGGGAGGTTGGGGAGGACAAAAAGAGGTAACAGGGGATTTGTTTTTCTCTGTGTATTTTTTAACTTACTCGATTTCATAAAAGGCAATCAGGTTAGTCAGGTATGACTTGCCCTTAGTAAATCCATGCTGACTTCCTCATCATCTTCTCCTCCAAGTGCTTAGAAATGGATTTCTTGAGGACCTGCTCCATGATTTTTCCAGGAACTGAAGTGAGATTGACTGGTGTCTGTAGTCTTCTGGATCCTCCTTCTTCCCTTTCTTAAAGGAGGGTACAATATTTGCCCTTTTCCAAATATCTGGGACGCTTCCCAGTCACCATATGTTTTGAAAGATAATACCAGAGACTCTGCAATCACATCAGCCAACTCCCTCAGCACCCTTGGGTGGATCCCATCCAGCCCCATGGACTTGTACATGTCCAGTTTTTCTAAATAATCCCTAATCTGTTCTTTCACCACCATTGGCTGCTCTCCTGCTCCCCAAACTGTGCTGCCCAGAGCAGTAGTCTGGCAGCTGACCTTGCCTGTGAAGACTGAAGTGAAAAAGGCATTGAGTATTTCAGCCTTTTCCATCTCATCTGTCACTAGGTTGCCTCCCTCATTCAGCAAGAGACCCACACTTTCCCTGACCTTCCTTTTGTTGCTGACATATCTGTAGAAACTGTTCTTGTTATCCTTCATGTTCCTTGCTAGCTGCAACTCCAATTATGCTTTGGCCTCCCTGATTTCATCCCTGCATGCCTGAGCAATACTCTTACACTCCTTCCTACTTGTTCATCCAAGTTTCCACTTCTTGTAAGCTTCCTTCTCGTGTTTTAGCTCACTGAAAACTTCCCTCCTAAGCCAAGCTGGTCTTCTGCCATACTTGCTAGTCTTCCTGTGAATCAGTATGGTTTGCTCCTGTACCCTCAGTAAAGTTTTTTTAAAGTACAGCTAGCTCTCCTGGACTCCTTTCCCCCTCAGACTGGCCTCCCAGGGGATTCTGTCCATCTGTTCTCTGAGTTAAAATCTGCTTTTCTGAAGTCCAGGGTTCTTACTCTGCTGCTCTCCTTCTTTCCTTTTCTCAAAATCATGAACGCAATCAACTTCCTTTCCATTTTCCACCTCCACTGCCTGTTGCTGCCATTGTTCCCAGCTGATCTATGGGTGGAGGAGCTCCAGAGCTGTTCTTGCCCACTCCAGGCTTGCACAGGGAGCCAAGCTCTTGCCAGGCTGCACAGAGAGCCAATCTCAGCGGCGACAACAGGGGTGGCAGTGGTGCGAGGGTTCCTCCTTCCTGCCCAGCCCAGGAACAGGCAAAGGGAGGCGAAATCTGCATGCTGCCACCGCTGCCACTGTCCTCAGGGAAGCCCAGGTCCCTGTGCAGCCTAGTTGCAGCAGGGTAGGAGCAGCTCTGGAGTTCCCTCTATCACCTGGGGACAGTGGCAGTGGCAGGTGAGAGACATATCTCTGAGCATGGAGGAAAAGGGAGGGAGTGCTGAGGGGGGTGTGTGTGTGTGGCAGGGATGGGACATGCCTGATCAGGAACTTAAAAAAAATCCCTGGATGCTATTCCTGTGGCATGGTTTGGCCATCCTGGCTGGGGGAGAAGCTGGGAGTGAGGATGCACCCCTGAAGCCCCTGTCACTGCTCCCATACCCCCTATTACAAAACCCTGGATCTGCCCGTGTACTAGCCGCTACTTTTCCAGTCCAGCCAACTGTCAACATGGGCACATCTACTGGTTTTAGGAAATGGAAGAAACTGGATGGGCATTTCCTGCTTTTGCACTTGTATGTTCAGGTGGGCAGCTTGGCCTTCCTAATGTTTTCCAGCACAATTCATCCTTTTTCCCCTTCACTCACTCCCTGACTTTATAAATCTGTCTTGTCAAAGGATTTGACTTGTCTTACATTACTCTTTTATTTCTGCTTGAAGCTGAGGAAAACCATTCCAAATGCACTGGCATGCTGTTAGTTTATGAGAATTCAAGAAATTGTAAAGCAAGTGGCCCAAAACGGTATACTAACTACTGTGACCATATTTCTCTATAAAGCTTTCCTACAGCATAATGACACCCCAAAGACTTGGCACTGTTGTCACTTAGTGCATCTACACATGATATTAATGTGACACAGTAAACTATGGCACACTCTGCACCAGAATTTATTGCTTCCAGGAGTCACATTTACACCTGCACCTGGGGCTGCAGCCCCCCCCGCTCAGCGTACTGTGGAGGGGATGGCTGGGGCACAAGGGTGCTCCAGTGTGGTGCTAGTCGGCAAGCAGCTCCTGCACTGAAGCACCCTCATGCCCCAGCTAGCTCCATCAGCATCTACATGTATTGTGGTGCACTAAATAACACCAAGGTAGGATAGTACTTATGTTTACAAGTACTATCCTATAGCACCATTTATTAGTTTAATGTGGCCCAATAAGTCCACATGTGTAGATGCCAGGACCTTACTGCGGAGTTAATTATTCAGCTCCACAGTAAAAGCCTCATGTAGATGTCCCCACTGATCACTGACATAACAAAAAAGGATCCATTATGTTACTTGTGTCCAGAAAAGGAACTTCCTCAGATCCATTACTACCTCAGAAAACCTTCTCTCACAAAATTTCCTGAGAAGGAAAGAACCATAAAGAGAGATAACATGATACATGTCATAAGAACAAAGACCCAGATTTTCAAAACTGACTGGTGATTTTGGGTGTCTAACCCTAAATATCTTGAAGGGGCCTAACAGTCAGAACCCGTCAAGCAAATCAAACCCTTCTAACATGTCTCAAGATGGACAACTAAAATTTAAGGCACCCCAAATAACGAGTCACTTTAAAAAGGATAGCCTGAAAATAGATAGATATTTGTTCATCCTTCTAAATCAACTTCACTCCTACTTAACCTGTTTCCTCTCTTCATTTAGGCTAGGTACAGACATTCAAAAAGCCCAAGGCAGAATCGATGCAAATTATGTAGTTTTCTGTAAGTGGTGTAGTTTAGATTGGTAGTGAACAGAACACACATTCACTCTTTGGTGGGGGTTGGGGGCAAATCATAGACTGGATTCCACCATTTTTACACTGATCTATATGTACCGAACTTCTATTCTGTTATGGATATAAACCAGTTTCTGATCACTTATACTGGTAAAAGTGTAAAGTCTGTACCCTTAATCATCTTTTTTGAACCTACTCATAACACTATTAGTTAATGTATGTAGAGCCTATCACTGATATATTTCTAATTCTTACCATTACATGTCCACATTCAAGTAGAATGTAAGTTTTAATGTGCCTACTTGCCTCTTAAGATTGCTACCTGGTCAGTGGTTCAAGAACTCTAGGGGTTTAATCAAAGATAGCAAGGTGATCTGCAAATAGGAAATAACCCAGGGACATTCTGCTATTTAATACTCTTTTTGATCTGCTCAAGGATTAAAGTAAATGGTACACTACAACTTTTTAGGGAGTCATGACATCTAATCCTGTGGATTCATTGTCAAGCTTACAATCTTCAAAGAAACAGAATACAACAACTCACTTTATGATCAAAGAAAACTTCATACAGAGTATTTTATGCTCTTATCATCCTTTTTTCTAAGTCACAAATCTTGACATTATGTTTCCAAAGTACCTACATGGAGCATAGATGCTTGGCTTTGTTTTCTCTTCCTTTTCTCACCCTGATGTGATGAATGAGTCCCTTCTGGCAAGGGTTGGCCAGCAAACCCTAGAAATAGAATAAAACTAGGAAACCTTGAATCTAATGTGCAGTAAAAAAAAGATTAATGAGATGTGAAGACTTGTAACAAAAAATCTGCAGGGTAGATAAGGACTCAACAAATGATCCTTGATTTGCCATAACTCTGTAGTATCTTGCTAAATTCACTATATTCAGAAGAGAAATAAATATGCATGGCCTGTAAAATACTTGATTTAAGCTTCTTCCTGCTTACCACATTTTCTTACACACAACATGCACCTCCCCCCCCCCCCTGCAAAATCAGGGTGCATGTTTTAAGCAGGGAAGTGTTTTCTTTGCTGGAAAAGAAGTACCCCTGGAGAGACTATGCATGCCATGCATCTGTTAAGATGGATGCTGTGGCAGGCCAGTAAGGGGTGCTTCTGCACCAAGACACCCACCTCACTATGCCTCACCAAAAATCTGGCCAGAGGATGCGCAAATTCCACCCCCCGCCCACCACTCAGGAATTTGCAACCCTGCTACCATGGAGACCAGGTGCCTCCCACAGCCAGAGTTTGTAACCAGAGTGGGGGGTTTTAGGCTGTAGCCCTACATCAGAGAGACAGGCAGGAAGAGAGATATTCCTCCACAGATGCTGAGATGGTAGAGTCCTGTGTTAACCCCCTCACAGTCCTAGCTATTGACTGAGCACTGTAGCTTGTGCCTGAAGCAGCAAGTGAACCGCTGCTAGTAACCTGATGAGGCTTCTGATGTGGAAACAACACTTGATTTACAGGAACTCATATAAAAAACTTCTTATAGTAAAGAACTAACAGTTGTTACTGCCCTTGCAAGGGTCTGGGGCCTAACCTTGTATGACACAAAGTTAGTCCTCCTGGAAACATAAGGGTGTCCAGGAAGTGTGGCATCCCAAGAAAGAATCTAAGTGAGGTAGTTGGCAGCAGGAGCTTACTGGTGCCACCCTTTCTGAACACTCTGTGTTCCCATGAGCACTTCATCTATGTCACACAGGGTACATCTGCACAAGACTAATCTAATGCACAGTGACGCATCGCTGTCTACACATGCACAGTAATTACTGTGAAGTAGGTTACTGTAGTGTACTATTTGCAATACAGGTACTAGAAATTGGTGCATTAAACTAATGTACCGAAGCACACGTGGAGATGCTGACCAGGAGCAAATTGTTCCCAATCAACCTAAGTAGGAGGGGGCCACAGAAGGTGGAGAGAGCTGTCCCTGCTTGGCAGAACACTGCCTGCCAGCCACATAGAGACCAGGACTTCTCCTAATCTCCACGGGGCAAGGAGAGCTGTCCTGGCTGCTGGGCAGCTGCCTCCCATCCACGTGGCTGGCAGGCAGTGGGATGGGTCCCAGTTGCCATGTGGCTGGGAGGCAGCTGCCCGGCAGGCAGGACAGCTCTTTGCCCTGTAGAGATCGGGACAGGTTCCAGTCTCCACATGGCTGGTAGGCAGCTGCCTGGCAGCTGGGACAGCTCTCCCCTACCCCACAGAGATTAGGACCAGCCTCTGTGCCCCCTGCCAGCCTAGGGCTGGCACCCAGAGGAGCCTGGAGCTCCCCCTGGCTGCTGCAGGGAGGCAGAGCAGGCCAGGAGCATCCCTAAATTAAAGCAAATTTGCTTCTGACAGGGACACATTCAGATGCGTTCAGTTTAATGTGCATTAATTGCATGTGTGAATGCACCCATAGTCAGCCTTGACTCTGTAAAAATCTATGTTTTTTCCACATTTTGCCTTCCAAAACTACAGTGTATGTTTCATCTTGAGGCATGTTGTGTGTGAAAAAATGTGGTATTTCCTTTGAATTCACTCCTAAGATTCTTATATGGACATAAAAGAGCCAGAAGTAATTTAAAAATGTTCTGTCTGCTCCACAAGGAACATCAAAAGTTACATACCGGGGTATTGCCATGAAGACCCCTCTAAAGATTTTTCAAGCTGAGAGAAGAATGACATAATGCCAAGCAGATGGCATTTGGAGTACCTCAAAGGGCCAGATTTGTTGTTCAACTGAGAAACAGACACAAGTGGGAAAAGTCATTTAGGTCATATCTGCATTTCTGTATGTCCTGGAGAACATGTGGGGGAGAAAGGGAAGAAGGGTTGGGTTGACCCCTTAAAAAGATTAGCTCAACCTCAGGGAGCCAAACAGTGATTCTGAATGTCCCACACTGCCCAAGAAATCCCTCTTACACCCCAAGACCCTTTCTCTAGCTGTGAGTTCCCTTTACAGTACTAAGCAGTGCATAGGGTCCAGAACAGAGCACAGTATTTGACCCAGACATGGATCTACATGGCCACAGATCCAAGAAAGTGGGAGCTTGTAGATCATGTTCTCTGGCTCCCCATACACTGAATACATCTGGCTTTGGGGAGTACGAATATGAAAGCCAAAACAATCTATCCATATTTCACTGCAAACAAACAAACCAATAAAATCAATCAATGTGAGCAGAACAATCAATAAAATCCTCACATACTCCAACATCAAGTGGGTACAGCTGTAAACCATTTCTCCTTTGAACAGCTAAAGGCATGAACCCCCTGGTAATGAAAACACAAATGCATAAAAGAGATAGGAAAAAAGGCAGAATGAGACTAGTTAGGAAAAAACAACCCACACAACTAGAATGCACAAAGAAAGGTTCCAATTTGTGTGTTCTCTCCCTGTTCAATAACTGTGAATTCATGACACATGCTACTGAAAAAAATATTTTCTTGCTATTAAGTGCCCTAAACAAAAAAGTAAAAATCGATGCTTAAGACATGTTTTATTTTTGCCTCTGGCAAGAGTTCAAACAGCTTTTTAGATGACGGCAGTTTCCAACAAGTAACATGATGCGACATTAAGAGTTTATCACACAGAGGATAAACATGACACAAATGAGCACAGTCATTTGGACTTCTTTGCTCAGTCATTACTGACTTGCATCACGGACAGAACAGCTCTCACAGATACTGAATGCTGGCAATGATGATTAAACTTTCTGCTCTTCGCTTAAGAAACCATGCAACCCAAACCCATAGTCTTCCCCACAGGCATCTCACTTAGCGCTCTGTGAAATATTCACTCCATATGACTTCTAAAATTAACTAGTTTTTTTCTTTCTTTTTAAAGAAAAAAAAGAATGGTATTAACATAATAAAGAGCTGGTTAACCAACTCATAGGCAAACTGTAATGGCACATTGTTACTGAAATGGTCACTGCACACTCCATAGCCACTGATTCAGAATGAACCCTAGCATTTCTATCAACAGGTGACAAGGAAGATGTGGCTTGGTCTTTGCTGAGGACAGATTAACACCCTGCCATAGTACTGTGAACTTTGAACACCTGTCAACTTAATACACAGTCTTGCATTTAAGTATGTGCCACAGAATTCCAGAGAAGGTGGAAAGAGGCCAAATTAAGTAGGGAAATTAAGCCTTAAGGATAAAATCTTGGGTTAATGGAAATCAAAGGCAAAAATTCCACGACTTCACTGGGGCCAGAACTTTATTTCAAAGGGGATGTCTGTCTGTCCCGTCTGTTCATTCCTTGATGACTGACACCTGACACAGTACCTGGAAAGTGAAACCTAGGGCTGTACTAAAATGGATGCCATAGAGCTGCTGTCATAATAAGAAACACAGACCATTCTGGTCTCCTGGTCCTCTTCCTGTAATTGTCTTTTACCTATAAACTGACACTTGGAGTCAGGGGAGACAAGAGACTTATGATCAGCTATCAGCAAAGCAAGCCTCACTTGCTGCTCAGTGCTCATCTATGATAACAACGGTCATTATGAAAAGGCTTCCTCTGCTGCTTGTACATAAATCAGTGTCAAACACAGCTCTAACCTCCAGAGACAATGAGCCAGCTTTCCATTGAGCACATCCTGCCATCTGAATTAGCACCTGACTGCTGAATGGCCAGCATTGTCAGCAGTAGCAGTGGGAGCAGCCCGCTGACATTCAGTTAAATACCAGGTGATCTTTTCAACAGATTTGGAGGTGCACGACACACATTTTCCTTCTGTTTTCCTTATGGCCCCCAAAAGAAAATCAATTTCCTTCATTCCCCAAGCTGCCTGACCTTGAAAAGCCCATTGCCTTGCTTTGTTTGAATGTATTGAGCTGCTCTTCTGCTAACTACAATACATTCCCTATTCATCAAGAAGAGGGGGGACATGAAAAGAATCTGCATGAGCCATTTTTTCCTAGTGTTGTATGGGGAATGTTGCTCCTCACTTTTGACTATTCCTTAAACACTTTTGGCTAATTCAAGTCTTATGGTAACTCTTTTTGTCCCAAACCTTTGAAGCAAAGACTTTGTATCTTAAGTGAGAAATCTAACTAATATCACACTTCTGGTTATAAAATCTTTTCTCTTATATGTTTCGTGACTAACTTCCATTAATCTCAAGAGAAAGACTTTGTTGTTTTCCTAGGTGACATAAATGGCACCTTGACTCGTCTCCATTTCTCTTCAATCTATTATGCTTAATACTTCAATTTGTACGTGTTCAGGTCCATCCAGCTGAGAATCTAGAAGTGATTCACTGTAGATTCCTCCTATCTGCATAGCTCTTTGTCTTCTCCAACAAAACTATGCAAATAAATGGACTATACTAGTCAGTGGAATAAGAGGAGAAAAAAACTGGAAACTGGTAGCATAATTCTTGATCATAATGTGGCATAACTTCATGTCACTCTATCCATTTGAATAATGAAAAGAAAATTCTATATGTAACAAATCATTTATCCTTTTCTTTGACAGGACATTGAGTGAATGATTTAATATGGCCAGTATGGTGATTAATGACAGTAAATAAGTTTGCATAAAACCCCCCTGAAAATTGTTTATTAATTTAAAACAACAAAAAGCCATATATAATCATTAACCAGATTATAAAAATGCTTCACAATTTGAAATATTATGAGAAATTATCTTATGAGAGCATAAATCTTACTATGAACTATTCAAACTTTGCATTGTTTAATTAATCACTCCTTTCTAGATTTGGCTTGTGCAGTCAACTGACATATACTAACAGCCAATATGCAAACAACTGGACAAAATTTAACTAAATAGATAGTACATGTTTTCATTTTATGGGAAAGTATGCAAATAACCAGAATATATAAATAGGCAACATGCAATAAAGCAGAATATACTGTATTTGGTTAGGACTTAGTGAACAGATGAAAAACATCAGCATTACATCTTGATTTGGAGGCATAAAACTGGGGCAAAAAAAATTGCTGATGGAATAACCATTTTTTTCCATGTGACATTAATACACTAAGGCTATGTCTCTACACTGTTTCTGTAGTGCTCCTTGAGTATGTCCCATATACCCATTTCCACTCACACATGATAAACCTAAAAGAATGGTGTTGCAGCTGCCTCAGGGGCAACCCTTGTGGCTGCTCTTGAGACTTCTGTTTCCAGGGTATTTGAGTGTAGTCACAGAGCAGCCCTGAACAACTTTATGGCTTCATCTCCAAACTTGGCCCATGTGAGTGGGAACAGGTGCAGAGGAGTGTGTTCAAGAATACCCGTTCTCTGGGAGTGCACTGGGAAAAATGTAGACATACCCTAAATGATGCTAGAGAAGAACTTGTATACAAATAGATATTTTGCTTAAATAAGTGGTCACTAACTGAAGGATTAAGAGATCATCTTGGAGACAGAAAGGTAGCAAATTAAGAGGGTGAAAATTAAAAGAATGATTTGCAAATGAGATGACAGAGAATCATAACCTGGTATGTAAAAAAAAAAAAAGAACTGTAAGGAAGGATTTTTTGTAATGGAGGAGTAATAATAGGTATATAGAGCCTTGGTAATATATTACATATAGCATAAATAGTGGTAAGGTATGTTTTCACCAGATAACTGAAAATTAACTTTGGTGGTACCTCATTCAGTACCTAAGCCAGGGCATTGCTGCAAATGTTTACTATATTATTGATCTGTCCAATACATATTTTATAGTAAGATATTCTTATTGGTATTGGATATTAGCATTATAATAGGATATTATTATTATAGGATACTATTCTTCTGATTTTCAGGAATGCTTAGACAGCCCCTGCTGTGACGCCTGCCAGCTGTCGAGGAGATCGGTGCAGGGGGGTTCTGGGGCCTGGCACCCCTGGCTGCTGATGGGCAAAACTTGTGCCAAGACTGTGTGGGTCTTGGGACAGTTGACTGTCTGTATTGAGTCTTTCCTCTCCTTAGCCTGGTTTTGTAGGTGCTAAATGATGCTCGTTAAGTGGCTATGTAGTAGCTAGGTCCTGTGTATTGAGCCCACCCTGAGTCTCTGGTCCCTGAGTGAATCATGATTGATGGATTGGTAACTGGGAACACAGCAGCTTAGCAGCCAGGCCTGCAGCAGTGTCTCCCCTGCCCGCCCCAAGACAGACACAGTCAGTCCCACAAGCACCCATGGCATGAGTTTTGCTTGTCTGCAGTTTGAGGGGCAGTTCCCCTCAAACCCCTGCACCGATCTTCTTGAAACTTGGCAGGCTTTGTGGCCTCAGTAAGAGCTACACCCCTGCAGTTTTCACCCTGCTATGTTGTAACGCTTAGACGTGACATGAGTTTTGCTTTCAAGAATTTGCTGTTGCCCCCAAACCCCTGCACCAATCTTCTTGAACCTTGGCAGACTTCATCCTCTCTGTAGAGTCTACCACCCCATCCAAATCAGACAAAAACAACAAAGTTATAGATATTTTATTGTTTCCCCATTATACCCTATGGCCAGATCTCCAAAGCAGCTCTGAAGCTCTTCGGGAGCTCCGAACTGCTTCAGGAAGCCGAACAAGGCCAGCACTTCAACCTGGATGTGCTGCTTCGGCCCCCGAAGCATCTGAAGCTTCTCCAGATCCAAAGCTCTGTCCGAAGCCTCACACAGCCCTAGTATCTGATTCAACTGAGCCAAAGTAACTTGCCCAGATCAAATGCCATTTAGGATGTGCCTAACTGCAATTTTTATGGCTCTATCCCCTACACACCACAATTTTTGCTTCTGCCACCATCTGCAGCTAGTGTGATTCCCCACACTTCAGGAGGGCTGGTAAGATGTCTTCCACTCATCTTTGACACTGGTGGCAAGGATGCATCTTTTTTGACCATGGGATGATGTTCCTAGAAGGACTACTAGGGAGAGATGGGATCCATCTGATGAACAAAGGGAAGAGCATCTTCATAGACAGACTCAGTAACTGAATGAGAAAGGATTTAAAGTAGGTTACCTGAGGGATGGAAACCAAAGCCCTGAGGTAAGTGGGGAAGCAGGAGACCTGTAGTTAGCACAAGGAGGAGAGGGCAACAGGAGAGGCTTCCTCATTCTTCCTGACAAAGTAGGGCAATTAGCTAGTTACCTCAGGAGTCTGTACACAAATGCACAGAGCCTGGGAAACAAGCAGGAAGAACTGGAAGTCCTTACATAGTCAAGGAACTATGACACAATTGGAATAACAGAGACCTGGTAGGATAGCTTGCGTGACTGTGATGGATGGGTGCAAACAGTTCAAGAAGGACAGGCAGGCAAAAAGAGGAAGGAAGAGTTTGCCATATGTAAAAGAGTTGTGTAATAAAATCCTCTCCCTCTCTTTCTGACCGTCACTTGGGTCAGCCAAGGTGACCCCTCTCTCTCCCTGCTCCTCTTGGATCAGACTGGTCAAGTAGGTGACCTGGCCAGATAAAATTCCTAGGAGGAGTGATCAGCTCTCTTCCTTCCAGTGGGCATTTTAAAAACTACAAGCAAGTACACCAGGCAATGGCCTAATGATTTCTGTAAGCAGAAACCTGGAAACATGCCAGGATTTAGCAAATATGTATAGGCAAGTCACATCTTAAAAGGGTCCCTCTATCCAATCTCTGTAAAGACTCAAGTTGCTTTTGTTTGCTCAAAGTGTATTCTGACTTCCTCGTTCAAACCCCCTCCCCTCTCCAATCAAGAAAACTGTTGGGCACTGAGAGAGAGGCCTTCTACTCCCTGCCTGGCCAGCAAAGTTTGCCTTTTTATTTTCCCTCAGTTCTTCCTGATGCTATCTTGGGATACTTTGGGCTGAAAGAAGCACTCAGAAATATTAGTGTGGGCAAAGCGTCCCCTAGGTTTGTGGGGTCTGTGTGGCCTGGGCTGCACAGAGCACTGAGACCAGTGCCCAGGTGGTGGCAACATGAACCCAGGCTTCCAGGAGTTCTCCAGGAAGTGGGACAGCTGGCTGTAGGCTCCCCAAGGGAGACTCTTGAAGTGAAGTTTTGTGCCTGGCACAGTGAGGTGAGTGTTTCTGTGCAGTAGCACGCTCTACTGTGCCGTCACATGCTGTATGGAACTGGAGACAGGCCTGATGAAAATCTCTGAGGTAAGGTCAGAGGGGACAGCAAAAAGGGTGACATCATGGTGGGTGTCTGCTATATACCACCAGACCAAGAAGATGAGGTACATGAGGGGGGGTTTTCAGACAAGTAGTGGAAATTTCCTTGCCACATGCCCTGGTCCTCATCAGGGACTTCAATCACCCAGACATACACTGAGAGGGTAATACAGCAGCATACAGACAATCTCGGAAGTTTTTGGAGAGTGCTGGGGACAACTTCCTGGTGGAAGCATTGGACAGACCAACTAGGGGCTATGCTCTTCTTGACCTGCTGCTCACAAACAGGAAAGAATCAATGGGGGATGTAGAAATGCAATTTGGGCAGCAGTGACCATGACCAAGTTCAGGATCCTGACAAAAGGAAGAAAGGAGAGCAACAGAGTATGGACCCTAGACTTTAGAAGAGCAGATTTTGGCTCAGAGAACTGATGGGCAGGTTCCCCTGGGAGGCCAGTCTGAGTGGGGATGGAGTCCAGGAGAGCTGGCTGTATTTTAAAGAAACCTTACCAAGGGCACAGGAACAAACATTCCTGATGTCCAGAAAGAATAGCAAACATGGCAGAAAACCAGCTTGGCTTATCAGGGAACTCTTCAATGAGCTAAAACACAAGAAGGAAGCTTACAAGTGGAAACTTAGACAAACAGCTAGGAAGGAGTATAAAAGTATTGCTGAGGCATGCAGGGATGAAATCAGGAAAGCCAAAGCACAACTGGAATTGCAGCTAGCAGTGGGCATGAAGGGTAACAAGTTCAGTTTCTACAAATATGTCAGCAACAACAGAAAGATCAGGAAAAGTGTGGGTCTCCTACTAAATGGAGGAGGCAACCGAGTAACAGATCATGAGGAAAAGGCTAAAATACGCAATGCCTTTTTCTCCTCAATCTTCACAGGCAAGGTCAGTTCCTAGACTACAGTTTGGGAAGAAGGTGATCAGCCTTCGTTGATGAAAGAACAGGTTAGGGACTATTTAGAAAAGCTGCACATGTCCATGTCCATGTCCATGGGGCAACACTTCTGAGGGTGTTGACGGAGTTGGCTGATGGCAGAGTCACTGGCCATTATCTTTGAACACTTCTGGTAATCAGGGGAGATCCTGGAATATTGGAAAGGGGCAAATATAGTGCCCATCTTTAAGAAAGGGGAAAAGCAGGATCCAGGGAACTACAGACCATTCAGTGTCACCTCAGTTCCTGGAAAAATCATAGATCAGATCCTCAAGGAATCCATTTCTAAGCACTTGGAAAAGAAAATGATCAGTAACAGTAAACATGTATTCACCAAAGGCAAGTCATGTTTGACCAACCTGGTTGCCTTATATGATGAGGTGACTGGTTTTGTGGATGCAGGGAAAGCAGTGGATGTGGTGTACCTTGACTTTAGCAAGGCTTTGATACCGTCTCCCACAGCATTTTTGCAACCAAGTTAGGGAAGCATGGGTTGGCTGAATGGACTGTAAAGTAGACAGAAAGCTGGCTGGATCATCAGGCTCAATGTGTAGTGACCAATGACTTAATATCTAGTTGGCAGCCGGTATCAAATGGAGTGCCTGCTTAGCAAGTTTGCAGAGGACACCAAGTTTGGGGGAGTAGTAGAAATGCTGGAGGGTAGGGCTAGGATTCAGAGTGACATAGACATATTGAAAGATTGGGCCAAAAGAAATCTCATGAGGTTCAACAAAGACAAGTGCAATGTCCTGCACCAAGGACAGAAGAATCCCATGCACTGCTACAGCCTGGGGACCGACTGGCTAAGCAGCAGCTCTTCAGAAAAGGACCTGGGACAGTAAGATGGGTATGAGTCAGCAGTGTGACCTTGTTGCCAAGAAGGCTAATAACATACTAGACTACATTAGCAGAAGTGTTGCCAGTAGATCAAGGGAAGTAATTATTCCCCTCTATTCTGCACTGGTTAGGTCACATCTGGAGCACTGTGTTCAGTTTTTGGCACCCCACTACAGAAAGGATGTGGACAAGTTGCAGAAAGTCCAGGGGAAGGCAATGAAAACAGTTAAGGGGCTGGGGCACATGACTTCTGAGGAGAGGCTGAGGGAACTGGGCTCATTTAGTCTGCAGAAGACTGAGGGGGGATTTGACAACCGCCTTTAACTACCTGAAGGGTGGTTATAAAGAGGATAAAGCTAGACTGTTCTCAATAGTGGAAGATGGAGCAATGGTCTTATGTTGCAGAAAGGGAAGTTTTGGCTGGATATTAGTAAAAACTTTCTCACTCAGAAGTTGCTGAAGCACTGGAACAGATTACCTACAGAGGTGGTGGTATCTCCATCTTTGGAGGTTTTTAAGGCCTAGTTCAACACAGCCCTGTCTGGAATGATCTAGTTGGGCATGGTCCTGCTTTGAGCAGGTGGTTGGAGTAGATGACTTCCCAAGTTCCCTTCCAAACTTCATTTTCTATGATTCTATGATTCAAGGTATATGTATCAAAGGCAAAGTATCTTGTAATGTGGTTATTTGCAAGATCTGGTGCAGCTCTTGTCTAGTGGGTAAAAGGGAGTTTGGATAACATAAAATATCTTTACCATGTTCTAGTTTTCTGGCTTCTTCTCATGCTCTTATATCCTTTGACACCTCCACTTATAAGAATCAAAAAAGCTAATGATAGTTTGAGAAATACATGATGAAGAATATTCCCTCTTTTCGTTTGGAATTTCATCCATGTGTATCACTGCTGAGTTAAAAAGGGAGAAGACGAAGAACTTCATCTACAAATTATGTCTAATAAAGTGGTCTATTCATAGCATTATTTTCAATGGCAGTTGACAGATATCAGATGAGTAGTGCATTCCATTGGCCTGATGAAAGTCAGGTAACACAAAAAGTCATTTTCTTCCATCTTTTGTATATATAAAATGTTAAACATTTAGTTTACTGTCAGGTTATAATGTTGTCTTAAATATATAGTGACACTTCAAAAATGTTCTTAGGATGAATAAAAAATGTGCTGTCTGTTTCAATACACCACCCCAGTCATTCCTTTTCATTTGATGCAGTTTATTTTTAAAAACTGGCTCTACCTCAATTATTTATTTTATCAGCCTTTAAGAAATCTATTTTGCCTTTTAACTAGTCCTTTGCTTCTCAGGTGCAGTGCTAAAGTGAGGTGCAGCATATCCTGGAAGTTAACGCAAAGAGTATTAGAGGCAAGAGGAATTGGTTTTAGTAGTCACCTACACCTAGGATCAGTCAGATGATAATATAGTCCACTCACTCTATTCCTGTTCTACCCAGAGATCATAACTGGTGGATTAGGTAACCAGAGGTGACTCACTTAAAGATCCATCCCACAAGATCCTGGATACTAGGGGTGTGCGAAACGGGCCCTATTCCATTCAGATTTGGCCTAAATCGGGACAGTGATTCAATCAGTTGATTCGGATCACTTTCCCTGATTCAATTCAGCCGAATCCAAATTTGATGATTCGATGCTGATTTGGCGAATCAGCAATTCAGACACAGGCACAGCTTTAAAAGTTTTTTTCTACATACCTTGAGGTAGAAGCATGGCTCATGATCACTGCAGTACTGGGGTGGATGGAGTTTCCCACAGCAGCGTGGGGGGCTCTCCAGTGTGCTTGGCAGTGAACCCGGAAATACAAATGCATTTAGGCAGTTATTTTCACCACAGTAAAATAGTACTGACCCAGGAGGCACCAGTCGCTGAGCTGCGGGGGAACATGGGAAGGGGAGCATGCTCCCCAGTGGACCCGGAAGTGTTTCTGGTCCACTTACAGGTCTACTGTTGAGCGTACCTGGGAGCCCCCTATGCTTCTGTGGGACGCTCCATCTGCTCCAGGACCACAGCAATCATTAGTCTCTGCTACCTAGAGGGATGTAGAAAAAAATATTTCAAGTTGGCTGTATGTCCAATTTGCCGAATCTGTCCAAACGATTCAGAGTGTTCCAAATTGATTTGGAGAGATTAAAGGGTCCTTTGATTCGATTTGGATTGGGAGATTTGGCCACCAAATTGGATCAAATCTCCGCCGAATAGAATCAGGGACCAAGGCTTCACACAGCACTACTGGATACATCCACACGTACCATTAAGGTGACATGATAAACTCCAGCACAGTTTGCATCAGAGTTTATCATAGTGCCTTAATGGCATGTATAGATGCCTAAATTGCTGCAGTCCAGGGCACGCGTGGAGGTGCTTTGCCTGGAACTGCAGTAGTTTGAGCTGGGACAGAGCAACACTGTGCTCCAGGAGGTGACGAAGGGTGGCAGAGGGGCTGGATGGGCCACAAGCGTGCCCCAGCATGCACAGCCCTGTGGCTTGGCATCAGCAGGGGTCTTGCCCCCTGCTGCCTGGGATGATTGGGTGCAATGTATGCCCAGGTGAGTGTTTACACATGCATTTAGGCAGTTATTTTCACCACAATAAACTAGTACTGTCCCTGAGATATTAGTTTGCTGAGGTCTAATAATGTCACAACTGTAGACCATGATGTTTTACACTGCAGCAAATTACTCTACTGTGCAGTTAAGTGCATGTGTAGATGCACCCACTGAGTGCCTCTCAAGAAATATGGGGAATTCTCAACTCACATGGGCCTTGATGGCAATTGAGAGGCCTCAGCATTTATTTGGAGGTATTAGGTATCTCATGAAATCTAGCCATTTTTTATTCCTATATTCTCCACTATGTGAAATGGAATATATTTTTGCACCCATCTATACTTTGAGATCCTTGGATAAACAACGCGTGCTAGTGCAAAATATTAATTATTGTTATCATATTGCAGAAGTAACTTTGGAAGAGGCCAACTGAAGACATGTGGCTTTGAGCATAGTTGCTGCTTGCCTTTGAAGGAGTATCTATTGGAAAACCTCCAGTGCAAGGTACATACTTAAGAACAATTTAATGTAATTATGGAAAGCTCCCATGATAAAAATGGGAAAAGGTGTTTTTCTCCCTAGATCATGCTTTATTCAAGTAATCTGTGCCAGGCAAGATGATGGCATAGGAGAGTCAGTCTCTGTTGTCTGAGCATGATTGGTACTCAAACAAAATGCTTAAGTAAATTTAATCTTTCTGAAAGTAAGGACTTGATCATGATAGCTCAAGCCACACATAGCTCAGATAGTATTTGTGCAATATTCCCCTACACAATGCTGGAGGTAACTAATCACCCAGTCTGATGTCTTCTGGGCAGAAGGGGAGGCTGAACTGTTTTAGTGTTTTGGCAGTATCAATAAATATGCAGTGGTAACTTGGACGTGACAGGTAAGTTCATTTTGACTTGCCATTTAGGCCTGTAAAGGTGATTGGCTACTGTATTTGCCAACACCAGCAATCTGGACACTAGTATTAGCCATGGAGTTATGCTTTATTTTACTTTGAAGAGCTGGGTATTTTTGTGGTGAATGGTATGTGTATGTGCGCTCTACCACTTTATTTTAAAATTAGAATTCAATTGAATCCTGAGCACAACAGGTGAGGAATTCCCAGAAAGGAGGCCTAATGCATTTTATATGCTATTATTGTTTGTGTGTATGTTTTGGAATAATACCTAATTCTGAGTGTGCACTTAATACTTGTCATCAGTACTTTGCTATCCTCAATGACCAATGCTAATAGCATTTTGCAGTGGAACTTTCTATCAATTCCTGCTGTGACAAATGAATTAGAGAAACTAAGAGGTTTTTTATTATGTTTGTTATTTCAAATGCACAGGCAACAGTTTCCCCCCGTCTCAAAATAAAACCCTAATATCCTATGTTAAGGTGTCAAGACTCCAAACATTATGCTGCTAGTATTATTAGCCATTCATCCCTTAAGTGCTTTATAATAAATGAAAATGTGTTAAATGCTGTTAGATTCCTTACGGAATTGCATATGTGACCCATTCACTAGAATGTCCAAAAGAAGTCACTACGATTAGCATTTCCTCAATAAGGTCCAAGTTCTGTGATGCATGTAAATGAGTATATTGACTTTGATGAGACCTGCATGAAAGATTAAAGTTAAATCACATGGACTTAGGCATGTGCTTAAGTACTTTGCTAAGTGGAGATGGATTTAAAAAACTACAGTTAAATGTTGTGCTGAACTGGAGACAAAATGACTAGGTTACAATTCACTGCTCATGACAACACTGCTGGAACTCCTGCTGAGTGGCATCACCCATGAAATGCAAATAAACTGATGAAGGCTGATAATGTTACCAACCAAAATAAACCATACAGGCAACTCTCGCTGTCATTTCAATTTCAAACATGTCATCCCTATAATTCTGTTTTTGGTCAGAGAAGTAAAGGAGGTTCTTGATCAAATTCTAATGCAAAAACCATAGAGGACTCAAAACACAATTTCTCTCTAAACCAGGCTTGCCCACCGTGCGGCCTGCGAAGGCATTTTCTGAGGCCTGAGGTGCTTTGATGGGAAACAAGAGTAAACACTGTTTACTTTCGTTCCCACCCCTTGTCTCTCCCCTAGCCCCTCAGCAGCTTCCTAATGGCTGCTGAAGGGCTGGGGAAGGGACAAGGTTCCCACACGCACCGCATCAGCTTGACGTTGCCGACGCAGTGCACGTGGGAAGAGGAGTAGCCGTGTGCTGCTCAGGACAGGAGGAGCCCAGCTGGAGCAGCAGGGGCTTGGCTGCACTTTCCCCTACCTGCACCAGTCAGTCCCGAGAGGCACACGGCTCCGCCGCCACCTCTGCTGGCTGGTGCCAACCTGGGCGGGTCTGTCCCATCCAGAGCAGCATGCAGCTGAAGCCGGCTTCCCACGTGCTGCTGGGGACTGGAGGAGGCCGGCTAGGTTGGCACCAGCCAGCAGAAGTGGTGGCAGAGCTGTGTGCCGCTCGGGATTGACCGGTGCAGGCAGGGAGAAAATGCCACTGAGCACCTGCTGCTCTGGCCCGGCTTGTCCTGTCCAGAGCAGCACATGGCTCTGTTGCCACTTTTGCTGGCAGGTGCACACCCAGCCAGGCTCCTCCTGTCCCCAGCAGCATGTGAGGAGCCGATTTCAGCTGCATGCTGCTTTTCCTGGCTGGTGCTGACCTGGCTGGATCCATCCCATCCGGAGCAGCCGGCTTCTCACACGCTGCTAGGGATGGGAGGAGCCAGGCCGGGTCTGCACTGGCCAGCAGAAGCAGTGGTGGAGCTGTGTGCCGCTCAGGATGGGATGAGCCCGGCCAGAGTGGCAAGGGCTCAGCTGCATTTTCCCCCTGCCTGCACCGGTCAGTCCTGAACGCCACTGCTTCTGCCAACCTACCTGGGGTTCTCCCATCCCCAGCAGCACATGGGAAGCCAGCATGGGGGGACCTTGGCAGGCGGGGTCCTAGTGACCTCTGTGGGGCGAGGCGGCAGGAGCTGGTGTCTGCCAGACCCTGCACTCCGGGCTTGCAGTACTGAGGCCACCGGGGCTGCATGTGCGGGTGGCTGGGGACCACTGTGAGCAGGGCCGTGTGGGCAGATGGGTGAGGGGCTGCAGTGCAGCGGCGGCCTTGCTCCAGCCCCCTCAGGCAGTGCCGGCTTGTGGGGCTGCGCTGCTCGGGGGATGGAGACGGGGAGCTATTTATTTCTCCCCTTCAGTCTCTGGGGCAGTAGCTGGCTGGATGCAGAATGGGTCCCTCCTGCTCCTGCCCACCAGCAGCTACCATGAACCTTGCAGTAACAGGCAGGTGCAGTACGGCTGCACAGGCAGGGTCTCTCTGGCCCAGGACAGAGGGTGTTTGAATATGGCTCCCCGGTCCACTGGGTGATAAAAAGTTCATGATCCAGCCCCGCATTCAAAAAGGCTGGACACCCCTGCTCTATAGCAACCTGCTTTTTTTTGAAAAGTTACTCCTCCATTATACTTCCATTATACTTCCATTATACTCCATTACACTTCCATGAGCTTACGGATATTAGCACTTACTTGGTTCTCGCATTTCAGAGTGATGCTAAGAGAGACAACAGCTCTATGTTACAATCTGCTCAGAGTGTACAAAGAACTCCTTTAAATGCAAATCAAGTGGAGCTTTTAACTGGGAAATAAATGCATTTGCCAAGGAATAAGCAGTCTGTTCAGAAACCATCTAAATGTGTTGGTTTTAAAACATGAATGATCAGACACAGTTGTAAACATGTTGTATTACTGCAGCAAAACCCAGGCAGAAGCACACACTGGAATTAAGAATGGCCTGGCTAGCAGTCATCCCCATGGTCTCCTCCTCCACTCTGATGAACCCAGGTATTCCCCACTGTAGTAATTTTCTTAAATAATGCCCAGCACTGCATGACAGCCGGTGAAGATACACCAACTGTAGAAACAGCAGGAGAGATAGAGCAGACAAGGTTCCATTGCTTTTACCACAATACAATTTAAATATGTACATATGGCATTATGATCAAAATGCCAGCAGGCACTAGCAGCTGGTCTGAGTGAGTGCTTTCACCACTGCTACTGAAGGTAGAGATTTGACGATGCCAACATAGACAAGGCCTTGCCAGGATTTGAGGAGCTAGGTGGGGGTGGGGACAAGTTGGTAGGAAAGTCAGGGTGTACAGTATAGGGAGTAAGACAGTCACTAAGTTCTCCTGGCTTCTTCTAGGGCTCCCAGGACATTTTGATGTTCGTATGTTCTGTCCACTCTATAGTGAGGCAACTGCTATCTGTCCCAATGGGATGATGCCTTAGGAATTGTATGGAAACTCAAATGCTTTCCAAGTAACTGTAACTCCTGTGCAAGTTTCCATGCTAGTAGCATGGCCTAGCTCTTAATGGATCTCAGTCTGCCCATCTGTGAAAAGAAGTTCATAGAAACATAGAAAAACAGGGCAGGAAGGGACCTCAGGAGGTCTTCTAATCTAACCTCTTGCCCAAAACAGGATCATCCCTATCTAAACCATTCCACACAAGTGCTTGTCTAAACTATGCCTAAAACTCCACAAGTAGTCCTGTCAACAACACTAATAGCTCCCTAACCTACCACCGGTAAAGCAAGAGAATGAATGGCTCTTCAGATGGTTGGGAAATGGAAAATAGATTCTGCTGACTTTGCAGCATAGCTCACATACTACTCTAGTGCAGGTATATGGAAGCTGTGACTATTTAGAGAGAGGCTCCAGTATATAGGCTAGGCTGTCTGAAGAAAGGAAACTGGAAAAGAGCCAAGCTTGAGGAGAAGGCATGAGCTGAACTTTATTGCATTATTTATTTGTTTGGTTTTGAGTGCAAACCATTCCTCACAGGCTGAGATCAGCCTGGGATGAAAAAATGATTCCTCATCCACTTAAATAAGGAATTCATAATTGGACTCTTTGCTCATAAAGCCATACATCCAGGAGGCCAGTTTGTACTGTGGGAAGACTGTGTTTGAATCTGCTCACAGCGTATGGATCTACAGCTCAAGGATTGGTGTCTTAAGTCACCTCAAGACCCATCAATGAGCCATGACAGAGGCTATCCTTGAATTGAGGGACTGCTGATGACAACACCCAGGAAGCTGGTCTACACTAGGGCTGTGTGAGGCTTCGGACAGAGCTTCAGATCCAGAGAAGTTTTGGATGCTTCGATGTCATGTCTGGATCGAAACGCTGGCTTCGTTAGGCTTTCCGAAGTACTCTGGAAAAGCTTCGGATCCGCTTCGGAGATATGGCTATAGGGTATAATGGGGAAACAATGAAATATCTCTAACTCTGTTGATTTTGTCTGATTTGGATGAAACCTGCAGGTACGGTAGCCCCTGCTGAGAGCACAAAGCCTGCCATGTTACAAGAAGATCAGTGCAGGGGGCTGGGGGGGAAACTGCACCCCAAATTCTTGAAAGCAAAACTCATGTCATCTGTATGCGTTACAACATGGGGGGGAGGGTGAAAACTGCAGGCGTGGTAGCCCCTGGTGAGGCCACAAAGCCTGCCAAGTTTCAAGAAGATCGGTGCAGGGGTTCGGGGGGAACTGCACCTCAAGCTGCAGACAAACAAAACTTGTGACATGGGTGACCCTGTGTGTGTTAAGGCACAGTGGGGTGAAAGCTGCAGGCCTAATAGCCCCTCCTGCAGCCACAAAGCTGGCTAGCTGTCAAGGAGATCGGTGAAGGGGTTCTGGGGCCCTGCACCTCTAGCTTTTGACAGGCAAAACTCGTGCCATGGGTGCTTGTAGGACTGACTGTGTCTGTCTTGGGGCGTGGGAGACACTACTGCAGGCCTGGCTGCTAAGCTACTGTGTTACCAGTTACCAATCAATCATGATTCACTCAGGGACCAGCTCAATACACAGTACCTAGCTAATGTAATCAGTTATTTACCAACAATTAACCCCTACAAAAGCAGAGACTAGGGAAAGGAAATAATCAATACAGATAATCAACTACCCCTGAGACAGAGACAGTCAGTTGCACAAGCACCCATGTCATGAGTTTTGCCTGTCAGCAGGGGTGCAGGGCCCCAGAACCCCTCTGCACTGATCTCCTCAACAGCTGGCACGTGTTGTGGCTGCAGCAGGGGCCACCATCCCTGCAGCTTTTACCCTGCTGTGCCTTAACACACACAGTGTCATCCATGGCTTAAGTTTTGCCTCTCTGCAGCTTGAGATGCAGTTCCCCTCAAACCCCTCCATTGATCTTCTTGAAGCTTGGCAGATTTTTTGGCCTCACCTGGAGCTACCACCCCTGCAGTTTTGACCCCCCTGTGTTGTAACACATAGATGTGACAGTTTTGCTTTCACAAATTTGGGGTACAGTTCCCCCAAAGCCCTGCACCCATCTTCTTGACACTTGGCAGAGTCTATGCTCTCAGCAGGGGCTACCATCCCTGCAAGTTTCATCCAAATCAGACGAAAAACAACAAAGTTATAGATATTTCATTGATTCCCCATTATGCCCTATGGCCGGATCTCCAAGGCGGCGCCGAAGCTTCAGAGCCGTTTTGGCTGGATTGAAGCAGAAACCCGGTCCAGAGCTCCGGATCAGATCCCTGGCATCTGAAGTGGCCAGATTTGAAGCTGGATCGGATTGCTGCCGACTCGCACAGGCCTAGTCTACACTGTGGACAGACTGTGTTTGAGAACAGGTTGAGAAAGGCAAATGACTGCTCCCATTAACCTACTTTACAGGTGTGTGCTGGGATTAGTTGAGAGGGGTATACAGGCTTTGCTCCATGGTTAGCACTTATATACAAACATAGTCCTATTGGTTTCAAGAGGATTACAACTTGGCTATAAGGGTCTTCACGATTGGGACCTGGCAGCGTATGGAGTAACCACTAAGTGCTGTGTGTTTCAGGTGTTATTTTGGATTAGCATCTGCAGATAAGAATAGATTCCCTCATCTCCCTCTTCTTGCCCCCTGCCCCCCACCTTGCAAAAAATTCATCTTTGCATTTGTAATTCCAAGAGGAACAAGAACAATAAGGAATTAAAACTGTTAATCTTTAAAGATATGGAGTCAGAAAACATGTCAATCTGCAGACCATATTCTTTATACTAGAGTAATAAAAATTATAGATGAAATCGTTAAGATTTACTGGAACAGTAGAAAATTAAAGCATTTACACATGGTGACTATTGAACATAGAAGCAACCATTATTTTTCAAGTATATACTTTATGCTCCTGCTGATAATTTTCACTGAGCTAATGGGTCACGGAAGCAAAAAGAGACCCAGAGGAGCTAAGTGCAAACCTCTCATTCAAAACCTCTAACCTTAACCATCAGTTCCCAATGGAACTACTTGTTCTCATATAATTGGCTTCCTTATCCAATGATCTTTCAGTGTTTTTATTTCTTAAAATGGCTTGTATTATTTAGTTTGGCATTCAGGAAAAAAAAAAACCTTACATTTATTTAGTCATGTTTTTCTATTTGTGGGTGTTAAATAGTGGCACCACAGTCCTACCTATAAATCAAAAGAAATAGGGACATTTGAATAAACAAACCAAAGAAAAAACAATATATCATGGTTCAAAAGAGTAAATCAGGATTTTCTTTCTATGCCTCTAGGAGAATGATCACAGTAAAAATAAATACAGATGTTAAAAATAAGGGGAATAATAAGATATAACCAGTACAAGCACTGTACATCTTTTTAGCACAATTTACATTCTGATAAGGCACAATTGCTAAGGTGCTGAGCACTGTTGGGAGTTGGTGGGGCTCAACCCATGAGCACCTCTCTGGATTGAGCTATAATGAATTGTTTCGTAAAACTTTGACGTTTAACCTCTTCACTACTTCATGGATTGCTCATCGATACCTACACTTCATAAAGGCTAACTCATAACAATGAGTCCAATAGATCCAATCCTGCTGTACATCAAGGGAGGCAAAATGAATCTTAGTGATTCTCAACCAGGGTGTCATGGCATGCTGGAGTACCACCAGATCCTCTGAAGGGTGTGAGGTGGGAGGAGATAAGTAGATAAGCACAGGCTGTGTTCTCTGCAGGCTCACTCCCCAACATGTATTTGTAACTTGAGCAGAATTTGTAAGCAATCTCTTTGCTGCTTTTGAAGGACCCAGAATCAGATGGAAGAACTGCACTGTGCTTTCCTTCAACCTAGCCCAGCATTCTTTTCCTCCTCCTTATGGGCACCACTCAAGGGGTTAATGTCAATGTAGGTGACTAAATAGGCCATCAAGAGAAATGGTGCAGGAGGAATGAGCTCAGACTCTACAAGAGAAATACGCAGTGCAGCTCTAAGAGGAGACATTAACGCCTTAGTTTCTTCTTCTTTAATTCCTAAGCTATGTATTGATGAGTTGTTCTATGAGTCTCTCTTCCTTTACAGCACCACATCTCAAGGAATACAAGCATCACATCTCATGGAGAGGACCATAAAGCAAAGGGGAATACTTCTTTCATCCAACCGAATACTGAGACAGGCATATTTCCATACAGAAGAGGGGTGGAGGAAAGTGGGAAGATATTAATCCTAATGCCTAGGGGCTGTCCAATAACAGAAGACACAGAGAGGCATGGCTCCCCTGTCAAACAAGGGTGGAAACAAAACTATGTTTTAACTACCTCCCCCCTCCTACCATCCTGGCTAACAAGAATAGAACGGCCCAAGCTGCTGAGGACTACAAAAGTTGGTCTTGCTCATCTGCTAGCAGCATTCATTCCTAGAGCAACAGAGAGACAGCTCTTGCCCCAAAAATAATCTGACTGAGAGTGAATTTTATTTCCCTGCTGCTATTTAACAGTTAACATGGTGCTAAAGTGTTTGTCATGGTGATTTATGTAGAAACAGTCTGCTCTGTAGTCCTGCAGACAACTGTAAGTTAATGTCAATGTGCAGCCAAATGCAGCATCACTTCGTCTCTCAGAAGGCACCACAATCTGTAGTTTATGACTGTGCATGCTCTGCTCTGGAAGGCGTCATTCCATGGATCTGCACTCTTAAATCAGCCACGAGAAACAGCACTGCAACTGGCTCAGTTCAGTCTTTCCACTCTTTTGCAGGACTTTTTTTTTCTTTTTTACATCTTATGGTTAAGTCAGAGCACAAGGTTCTAAACTTTGTGCTGACACCAACTACTTCTGTAGCCCAGGAAAACTTCTCCGCTTCAGTCTCCTTATCTGAACGGTGATAATAATACTGGCCTCCTTCACAGAGGATTGTGAGGCTTGATTAAAGTCTGTAATGAGGGAAGAGAGCCCCTGCTTCACTAATTTTGCACATGGTGCAGAAGGTTCATCAGGGAACTATTCACTCCTTCTTTAGAAATAGCAACAGGGAATAATGATCATTTCCCATTCTATATTGAGAAGAATTTTACATGCATGCACACGTAATCAACAGACGGCTTGTGGGTACTATAGAGACCTAGTGATCTCTGAACACTGAATACACGAGAGCCTATTGAGTCTGATTTGTTTTTTTGAAAAAGGCATGCAGAGCTAATGCTGTTTTCTTTTGATGTGTGGGTGTTCATGCACTAGCTCAGTTAGAAATATTCCAAGGAGAAGCACTAACTGGATAATCCTGGTGAGTAGACACAGGCTTGTCTGGCTGAGCCACATTGCTCACACTGGCAAATGCAGCAAATTTTTCTCTCAGATCAGTAGATCTGACGCACAAATCTAAACATATTATCGGGACATATTAGTTTTAGGCTGCTGCTGTTTACTTATTTTTGAACAGGTCAGGTACAAGGTAGAAACACAGGAAGTGAAACCCAGGCGCAGACAATTGATTCACTTAATTTAGCATCTGAAACTGAAATTTTTTGAGGTCAGAAAGGATTGTTATCTGACCCTTATTTGAACACTTGCATACTGCACATGCCACACCATGCTACCTCACCCAGTGATTCTAGTAGCGAGCCCTATAACCTGGGGTTGAGCTAAAACAGGACTGTCTAACTGCCACACGTGTCCCTCATGGTTGTTCCTGCGTTCCCAGCTGGGAGGGGACTGGTGTGCCTGAGCTGTGGCAAAGAAGGAAGTGGGCTGCCATGTACTGCAGGTGGGTGGTGCATGTGCTGGAACAGGGGGAACAAGGGCTGCACATGCAGCAAGAAGCAGCTGGACTGCCTGTGTCGTCAGGGGGAGCCTGCCTATGTGGCACACATGGTCAAAAGGTGGGGCATTGCACCATGCACGATGGGAAGAGGGGGCTGCCTGTGTTGTAGATAGCAGGAGGGAGATGCTGCCTCCATGGTGCATGTGGCTGGGAGAGGAGGGGAGTGGCACTATCTGTGCTGTTCAAGCAGTGAGAGGACACTGGGCAGCCCACATGATGGGAGGGAGCAGCCTTCAGTGCCTGGAACTTGGATGGCCCTGAGATACAGCATGGGTTTTAGAGTAAGACACAGTGGGTACATCTGTAAGTGCTATTACTGTGCTTCAAGCTTGCTGCGTGGTAAAATAAGGCACAGTAAGCTTTCCCTGGGAGCATGTGCACCCGATGGAAGCATTTCAGTGCAGGGCTACTCCTGCCTCCTCTGGTCTCCTATTGAAGCCAGGTGGAGCTCCAGGCTCCTGTGGGTGCCAGCCCTCGCTGGCAGGGGGCACCAGGGCTCTGGGGGGGCAGGGGAGCTCTCCCGCGTCCGGGGCAGCTGCCTCCATGCTCTGATTGACAGAGGTGGGAGCTGGGAAACAGCCCCCTACTCTGGGCAGCTGCCTGCATCCTAGCCCCACAGCCCAATCAACAGGGGTGGGGGTCTGAGAAATAGTCCCCTGCTCCAGGCAGTTGCCTGCCTCCTAGCCCCTCACCCTGATGGGCAGATAGGAGTGAGGGCTGGGATGCCATTCCATTCCAGGCAGCTGCCTGTTTCCCAGCCCTACTTTAAGGGGCAGGTCGGAGTGGAGGCTAGAGAGCTGTCTGCTTCCCAACCCATGTTCCCTGTTGCCTGGACTGACTGGGAGCAATTTGCTCCCAGTTGGCTGTCTACACATTTGCTACTGGTGCAGTAAATCTACTATGCAGTAGACTAACTTACTGCACAGTAAATAATGCACACGTGTAGATGATGACATTTTACTGGGCTGTAGATTAGTTTACTGTGTAGTAAAGCATCTCATGTGGATGTGCACAGTCCTGAATTTAACTTTATCGGTTCTACCGCTGGCCTACAGAAGATAACTTAAAGGAAGGTGAGCTCTCCCTCTGCCTTCAGGAACAACACAACCAAAAAATTCTGTAAGACATGTGCAGAGGAGGACAAGAAACTGAGATTTCTTTCTGACCCTGGTTTGCAACCACATTTTGGCCTGAAGAATTAGGACTAACAGCCCTGCTAATTATTATCCCAAGCAACATAACAGCATGGCTTGCTTTACTTACATAAGTAGCCACAATTATTTTCCTTCTTCTCCACTTGTACATATTTTATTAAATTATTAGCCTCAATAATATCTCATGGTATAGCATTCTACAGGTTGATTGCATACAGCATAACAAGTATTTTTGTCTCCTTTAAACATGCTACTTTAAAAATTCAAATGCCCCCTTTTGCTTTTATCCTGACTTTCATTATGTTATTCATTATTTTAGATAGCTATAATCTTCCCTCTTAACATTTCACCTTTCCCATGCCAAATCAAGATCGTCTTTTTAATCCCTCTTCATATGGAAGTCCCTTTTCCCATTGGTTCTAATAATTTTTGTTGCCCTTTTCTGAGATGAAGCGATTGGAATTTAGCGCTCAATTCAGTGAGGCCATTCTATCAATTTACATAATGGCATTCATTTTTTTCTGATGCCCCTTCTTAATAGACCCAAGTGGTCCATTTGTTTTTTTGGAGTACTACTGCACATCAAGCAGATGTTTTTATTAAGCTATCCTCTCAAACCAACAGACCTTTCTCCTGAGCAGTTACAGCTAATTCAGAATCTATCACTACATACAAGTGATTTTAAATAGCCCTTTATAATGTAAATTATCTTCCAAGTCAATTGAAGGGTTTCATCTGCCATACTGTTGTCCAATAAGCTCCTTTCTGAGACTCTCTTAAAATAATTAGTAATTATTTACCAATTTAACAGCTTGGGGAGTCAAAAAGACACATTGCCACTTTGTTATTCACTCTATTTGTAGATTATTATAAAACTTAGTGATCAGCACCAGGTCAAAGAACCTGGGTATTAACATTTTTCCATTCTGAGAACTTGCCACTGATTCTGTTACAGCTACATTTCCTTGATAGTAACATATTTTATTAGAAGCTGATTGGATTCATATAGAAATGATATCTGATGATTTTCCTGGACTATTTTTAAAGCCTTTTAAAGGAATTTGAGCGTGCTGAGGAGATTACATTTGCCCATAAACTAGCTGCCCTAGTCTGCCATAAAAACAAAGGGGTGGCCATACTGGATCAGATCAGTGGTATACCCAGGTCAAATTTGAACCCAGAGGTGAAAGGTTCTTCTGCATTTCACCCTGGCTTGCAACACTATTTAAATCTTACGACACTAACTTATCCAAAAAAAGAAGTTTGACAGAAGATGCTGTTTACTTCTGCCTTTTATACTTCTCCCAGCCATATGATCTTTTTACCAATCTCAGAAGAACTTTGGAAATGTGAATGTACTCAAAACAGTCTATCGCTCCTTTTATTTCAGCTGCTCAACATCCTGCTGTGATTAGCACCTGTCTATTAGGTCTCTCTCTCTCCCTTTTATTCCCACCCTGGTGAGGTTTGGGATTTTTTTTTCTTAAATCATGATTGTGTTGGTAATCTCTCTGACCTTGAATTGTACAAAAGAGCAAGCGAGCATGAGAGAGCCTGTGTCCTGGAAGGTTGTTTGTGTATTCTGAGAGCACTTCTAAGAGGGGTGTCTCAGGGAAGAGGGAAGCATGATGTGCATACCAAGGCAAGAGCTTCATGATTTATTTATAAGGGAAGGGGCATAAAAAAACTTGCTGAAGGGGAAAGAAGAGAGACAAAAAAATCATACATACCTTGTCGGTGTAGACGAAGAACAGAATCACAACGGTGAGCTCCAGCAGGAATACAATTAACAGCATGATAAAAAACTGTCAAGAGAAGAGGGGACAGGGGGAAGAAACAAAAACCCAGAAGCATCAAAATCTGTTTCAGCTTATTCTGGCTGCACAATAATGACATTCAATAGGGCATGCAAAAAAGGCAGCTGTTGTCTCATAGCTAACATGGTACTGACTTGCCACTTATAGCCAAGCTGGGCATATGTGCCAGGCAACACATGAAAATAAGTAAAAAGCCAGTCAGGCACATGGGATGTCCAGACGCACACGGGATCTGCTTCTGTTCCTGCTGACTTCAGCGAGAGCAAAATCAGCTCTCACAGCAGCAGTCATTTATTAGGCCCTGAAATCAATGTATAATCCTGGTGTCTTGGTAGCTGCCCTCTTTGATAGCAAGACCTCAAGGATCTCAAGCGTATTGGCTTTTCTTTGTGTTTAACCAAATCTTTACAGTTAATAAGATGGCTTTGACATCTCTAGTTTGACTTCTTGTTTGGTGGAGAGTACTTCCATGTGGGGAAAAGTGCAGCTGTAGGTCATTTTGGTTAGCCATGGAGTAGAGCAGTTAAATTGTTCATACCCTATGTTAGTCTGATGGATCCTTTATACAGTGAACAAGTTGAAATCGGAGGTTTAAATTGGAAGAGGCCTCCTTTGTATTTCTAGCATAAAAGCAAAATTGGTTTGTTCCTTGTTTCTGAGTAGAGAAACATCTAATCTCATCCCAGTAGTAATTAAGCTGCTTTGGCCATGAGTTTCTGGATTAGGAATTTTAGATACAATTTTCAAAAGCACTCAGCTCTCATTGACTTCAGTGAGAACATAAAAGGACCAGTGCTGAATGCTTTTGAAATCTCATCCCTTGTGTTTTGTGATGTTAGGAAAATAAACTAAGCTGTGAAAACTTTGAAGGGTCTGTGGCACAGCTACGGATGAACAGCTCTGTAGCAGTCAGAGATTGAGGAGAGCTAGTAGTAGGCTAGCTTTGTCAATCTCTGTGATGCATGCGCATTATGTGTGATGGTTCCCTACAGTACCTGAGTCTGACGCAGAGTCCCCTGAAGCCAACAGAAGGATGGTTACTGATTTCCATGAACTTTGAATAGTTCATAAACCAGATTTTGAAAAGGTGGATGAGGAAGAAAGGGTCATTTTGGAAAATGCTAAGCTCAAGAGAGAATGTGAGACTGCTCACAGGCTCCCCCATCCCCTACAACACAGACACACGAGCCCCCACTTGTATATAAGACTAGAATTTTAATACTGAGCTACACTGATTTGACTGAAACCACAGTCCCAGGGGTGAAAAAGCTACTGCTCCTTTTGCTTCAGCCACTCAGCTACAAACCTATAAAACTTTAATGGCAAGAAGACTTATCAGAGCTTTATCCTTGCCTGACAAGTGGAGACTGAACCTTTGAACCCACAAATTCTGTAATAAAATACAGGGCAAAAGATCAGAAGAGTCTTCCTCCATCACAATTGTGTTCTCCATGTATTTTATTGCATTTGGACCTCGGAGACTTAAATTAAGGTTTACTTTCAATTCTCCTTCACTGGTATCTTCAGACAAATGTGACTGTAATACTGAAACCTATTTCCCTCATCAGTTCCAGTTCACGGCACCCATACATGACAGCGACCTCCCTGGTCGACTTGGATGTCATTACCATCCCAAACTGGCTCTTTGCATGATGGTGAATACTGGCCCAGGTGCAAATGGCCTATGATTTTAGATTTAAGCAAGTATTCAAGGAGGCAGAAACAGTATATCACCATGTACAGGGATGTGTGGTACTATAGGTGCACCTGTCCTTTTAGGTTCACTGGACATCTTACCCTTCATCCATGATGCATGGTATACCCATAAATTATACATAAACTGCACTCTCCCTTTGAGACTATAAGGGATCATGAAGGCAAAACCTGGTACATACATAAGATAGGAAATGCTGGTAGCACTGCTATTTTTAAGGTTGCCTAGCACTCCCTGTTGTAAGTCCCTGTTTTCAGCCACTTATAACTTTTCCAAACTAACTGTTTGAGGTGTCAAGTCAAGTGTCTGATAGGCAGAAGTTTGCAGGAAAAACATTTCAGTCACCTGCAGGAATGAGGAAAGAATATGATGCTTTGCCCATGCTAAAAAAAACCAGTGACTTTCACTGAAGTCCTGTAA
Organism: Crocodylus porosus; assembly: GCF_001723895.1. NCBI lineage: Eukaryota > Metazoa > Chordata > Crocodylia > Crocodylidae > Crocodylus > Crocodylus porosus. Next base: position 1,268,621 of record NW_017728947.1, on the reverse strand, counting down.
CACCTAATGCTTTGGAGCAAGGACCTACAATTTGTCAGAGGATGCCTTTGCAACAGGAGTATACATTTTCTGTCTTCATGTAAATCCACCCATATATGATCAGGTCTTGCACCTATAAACACACACAAACACACACACACTCACACTCCATACATATTCAGTGGAAACTTGCTAGAACTTCACTGCTAATCTCTTCAAAGATTCCAGCCCCACCGAGCATGCTCTATCCGACAAGACACAACTATATCCAACAAGAATACATATGCCATCTCCAGAGAGCGACTAATCACCCTCCATACCCTCTCAGCTCCTACATCTGACCAGAATGCACATTTTTCCTCCCTACAGAGCAAATGACCTCCAGCCTAGGATTCAAGGACTCAGGAAGACTTTCCATGTAACTGCTATTCTGAGATGGAGTGGAGCTGAGAGCCAGACATGAGATGAGATAGCCCTTTTTTAGTGTGCTCAGAATCTGGAAAGAGGAAGCCACATGATTCAAATGTAGATGGGACAAATGCTTGGCCAGTGAGGAGGGAAACGAATAGATTGGAACAAGAAGCATGGTGAGACTCAGACTAAAAATTAGGAGCGAATCTGTGAGTGCCAACTGAAAGGAAAGACCTAGACCGAGTGAAAGGAGAGGCTGGTTGGCATGAGAACCAGAGAAAGTGAGGAAGTGGAGCTAGTAGCCAGTTGAATGGAAGGGGAGGCAAAATGAAATAAAACAAAGAGGAGGGGGAAGGGGGACTGGGCGGACACAGAAAGTAGACCTAAGCATGAGTGACTGGCGCCTCCTGAATCTGCGGGGTACCCGCAGAAGCTGCCAATGGTGGCAGCCCTACCGGGGGAGCACCAGCCCTACCGACAGCATCAGTGTCAGCTGTCGGGGGGGCACCCGCACATGCATCCCTGTGCACCCCCTACCAGTCACCTACAGACCTAACAACCAGTGAGAGGAAACAGGGGAAGAGAGGAGAGGCAGGTCTGACATGAAGCTGCGTGCAGGGGTGGAAACTGGGCCTAGCTTTGCAAGAAAAGAAAAAAGAAAAAAAGAAACAGAACCAGTAGCCAGAGGCAAAGTGCAGGGGAATCAAGAAGGAGAAGCTTAGGGAAGGAGGCTGGGACTGACAGCCAGTGCTGGGAGAGGGGTGAGAGACTGGAATGAGAAGCCGGAGGCCAGAAATGGGAACAGTATAAGCAAGGAGAATGAGATTGGTATAAAAAGCAAAGGCAGGGAAGAGAAATAACTAAGCCAGATTAGAAAGAACTATACAAAAGTGATCATGCTTGAAGGAAACAGGCAGATTCTGTGTTCAGTAAAGATGTAGTCTACATTCAACTCAAAACCTTTGAATGGAACCAAAGGCCCCTGAGTGTCACCATTCCTCTGTTGTCATCAACATCTGTAAAACTCAAAACTCACTAGCAAAATGCATTTCCCTCTCATCTAGTGCTGATCCCCACAGAGTACAACAACCATGGGCAAAACCAGAATTTGAGGTGCAGACGCTGAGGTGCATCATCACATAGAAAACAAGACACATATTCTCCAGTTATAAATAAACTAGAAGCTTTACTAAAATGCTAGGGGGGGCAGGGCTGTATTATGCAGTTTAAAATTGAAGCAAAAAATAAATATAACTTCACTGGAATGAGTTAAAATATCTGCAGGGATGTGAAATGGGAGCTTCATTATCAAGAGTAGCTAACAGACAACAGAATTGCAGAACAAGGGATAGCTTAATTGGTGGAATATCAAAACTATTAAAAAGAAGTGAGGGTCATTAACACCTCTGGAATGAAGAATTTAGGAGGGATCAGCTAGATCATAATGAGCCATGAAGTCAATTGACTCCCTCAGCACTACCTGACTAGAAAAGCTGCTCCTACTGCCAGACAATGGATTTTAAACTTCGGGTGGACCAGGAATCAAAGGGGGTTCAGGTGCACTAGTGTACCCCTCCCTGGATCTGCCAATTATTGATTTTGGTTACTCTGGTAGTTCAAGTAGCTGTGGGGTGGTTCTGTAAGTGTGGTTGTAAAAATACCAGTGCTGATGATGAACTGGAAGAGTGTCAATATAATGCCACATGATCAAAAATTGTAAATTTTTTCCCCAGTTTGCTTTTTTAAAGAGTTTGGAGAGCGTGTTTGTGTGCACTTGTGCACACATAGCACACAGAGACACTCAATAACTTAAAAAACAGCAAACAAAAAAGCATCTAAAATTGCAAAGTCAAGAACTCAGAAGTCAGAAAACATCAGATTTAAAGTCCCTCTACTAGTTTTTACATATTATGATGGTCTTTAATTATGTGATCCCATATAATATTCCATACCCCCAATAGGAAGCCTGCCTTAGACAGTGCAACAGATGGATTTTCTCTGGTTGTTTAGTAAAGGAGGCTGATGTTTGTAGGCTCCTTGCTTCTGCTGTTGCAGAAGCTGGGAAGTTGGTAGCACACCATAACAACACAAAACCTTTTCAGAGGTGGCCACTCCAATTAATGAAAATTCCTTGTTATTTGCATTTATAAGTGCTCAAGACTTATATATTAGGCCCCATGATCTCAAGCAGGACACTCAAATACTACAGTGATGAGGGAAGCATAATATACAATGTTCCACAGGGAAGTTTCTCCATCCTGGAGCCAAAAAATGCTGCAAAAGATCATTTCCTTTCACCACAGAAGAGCAGCAGAGCTTTTAAAAAAACTGTCTGCCTTATGCCTCTTACAGCTTGTCTTCACTGACAAAAAAGGTGAGCCTTTTACCTTGAGATAACAAACACACATCAGAGATCCAGCTGTAAAAAGAGAGTGGAGACAAGCCACTGCACGTTAACTGTTAGGTAAAGTAGAAAAGGTCAACTCCAAGGTGTTTATGGGACCAGTACTGATTACACCTTTGCTTAGTATTTTCCAGAGTTGAAACTATTGTATGTTTGTGATAATGGAGACAAAGTGAGCTGAATTCTAGCCTATAGTTCTGGTGGGGAACATTTTGGGGGCTCCATGTGGGAAGGCTTTACTGTAAATAATGTATGTAAGTAGTTCACTAAAGTAGTACATCTATATGTCCTTTTCCCCCTAAGGACAGATGGCAGTCTAAGTCTGACAACAAACCACAGAGACTGTTTTTAGACTGGTTTCCCATGACATAATGTGAATGAGTGTTGTCCTGCCTCAAGACTATAATTTTGTAACTGCTTTGTTGCAAATATGGCTAATTCGGCTTGAGAAGAATGGCTGAGGCTTCAAAACAGCTGGACAGGGAGATTTTGAGGGCTGACAAGTAAAGTTTTCCTAGGGCAGACCCAGACAGAAATAGGAGCTAGAGGATGGACTGAGAGAAAAGAAATGGTCCCAGGGAGGACAGACTGAAGTCCTCTGAGTCAGGACAGAGGGAACTGTAATGGCACAATAAAGACTATTTGCTGTGAAGCAGGGTCTGTTGTGCTGTCAGAGACCATCAGCCCTCTTTTATGCCCCTCATCTTTAAAAGAAAAAAATATCCCTCTTTTCTGGGAGCTGATAGAAAAAGGTTGCTCACAGAGGTGGGGATGCTATGGGTCACCAGGAAAGCCAGGGACTGAAGAGAGCCAGGATCTCAAAGCCAGAGGCTTTCCCCTAGTGAAGCCACGCTAGGGTTGGCTGCAGAGGATCCTTTCAGGGAGATGGAATAAGGCTGCTTTTTTGCAGAGTCCCAAGGAAGATCTTATCCCTTCCCCTTGAAAACAGGCAGTTTGATCCTTTTCATGACAGTGTTATCTCATTGTAAAAACAACTATCACCTTTTTAAGCAGTGAAGACATATCTCAATGTCCCCCAGCTGCAGTGATGTTTGGGAACAGTCCTGTCTTACTGACCTATTGACTGTAAGAGCCCATTCATATAAATCTGCTCCTTTGTGCCTTTCCCTTTCTTTGCTCCTCACACAGATCAGTTTTCATTCCATTCCAGATGCAATTAAGTCAGACCTGGGAGCCATGGCAGGCTTGACATGTAACTGCAAATTTAAGTGGAAGAGGCACAAGACCACCAAAGGTAAGCATGGATTAAGTAGTGAACAGGACCCCAGCTTGTCCACTGAAAACCCTCACTGCTGCTTTTTTCAGCTTCCTTTCAAGTGAGCATCCCAACTTGTGTGATAAATAGAGAGGAGAATAAAAATGAGTTTTTGCTGTGGTTCAGTGGGATGGCAGGGTATTGATATAATAAAGATTTATGTATTGAGAAACAATGATCCCAAAGCAAGGCATTCATGTAGAACTCCATAAAGAAGATTAATCTTACTCTGTTCTGAGAGACACTTTACTACAGCACTTGTCAAGTGCTAGAAGGCTACCAGGAAGTGGTTCACAAGGAAAGGTGCATGCTGCATTGCTGCTGGAGTACTGGGTAGCAATCCCAAGAATTAAGCCAAAACGACCCCTCTAGATGCTATGACTCAAGGCCTGGACACAGAACACAGTTACACTGGTATAAGAAAAAGGAACGGCTCATAATACATAACACCATAACTTACTAGAATCTGGTGACTAGTAAAAATAGAAAAATATAGCCATAGTATATGCACTTATCCCAGGGTAGCCACTGCTAACCAAAAAAACTCTGTCCCTACTCCACCTAGTGGCAAGGCACAGTAATAGTATGTATTGCAGCAGGTGACCCGGGATAACTGGTTACCTGTCCCTTCCAGATCTTGCTGTAACTTAAACCAGTGTCAAAAAACAAATGTGTAGTGGGACACATTACCCATGGGTCCAAGCCTGCAATGCCCATAAGGAAAAGATGGAAAGGCATGTCCTCACTGACATGCTGCTGCTATCCAAGCTCTAGCCTAACCCCAGTACACTTTCTCAGTTCCTTCCCTCCCTGCCTTCATACGGTGCTCCCAATGCTTTCCTGCAACACAGTCTGTGAGGAAGCACAGGGGAGTTTTTCAATGGGCTACAGAGCCTGCTCTGAAAACTGAGCTTTCCCAGTGTGGAGGAGGGCTAGTAGAAAAGAAAGGAAAGGGAAACACTCCCTATTTAGTGTGGTTATCCCTCACCTAGCAGACCCCAACCTTTGCATCATCAATTCCAACTGCATCCACAGGACTCTGCGTGGCCTCACAACTGTCCCAAGAAGCTGGGTAGATACATAGGTGGCTTGCTGATGCTAAGGCCTACCATGGGCATCCATTGCTAACAGTGGCTAAGCTGGTGGGTTCAAAGCTGGTTTTGGTACGCCAACACAAGCTGAGGTGATGCTGTGAAGACATACGCTTAATCTCCTTAGACCTCACAGCACATCCGTAAAATGAGGATAATACTCCCTGGCATCACAAAAGAGGTTGTAAAACAAATTAATGAATGTTCTCTGGTGCTACTCTGACACTGATCTAGTTAGCAAGTAGTTAAATTGGCTGAGGGAGAACAGTTTTGCCCTGTGGCAGCTGCACAGCAAGGAAAAAAGAAAGGAGGTTTATACACCATGGATTAACACAGTGGGGGCCAACCTTCTTCACAGACATACCACTAATTAGCACTGTACCCACCCCAACCTCCTTCTCCGGACAAATACGCTGCTTTGCTTTCTGCCTTGTGTCCTGTTCTCCCGGACTAATTTGATGTTCTCCTTTTTGCTCCCTGCCCAATTTGCCACTGTGTTGCCCGTGTCCTTCCCAAGCTTCCATGTGCCACAGACATAGGCTGCTCATGCTAGTTGTGGCACCCATGCTGCAAGTTGGCTACCTCTGGGTTAACCCATTAAATCCAGGCTAAGAGCAGCTTGTGAGCTGATCTGAATAGACAAATTGCGACCACCCAGTTTGAGTGCTGTGTTTGTTACTACTGATACCTAAGCTGACAAGTACCCTACACACTTCTGGAATTCTGAAAACTTTCTATTTGCAGATAACATGATCTGAACCTTTCATATAAGCTCTCAAAACACAGTACTTTTGATTAACTGGCATGGAATTTATTTTGCCTTGCAGTGGAAAAATGCACAGAAGCTGGGTGATTTTTTTTTAAATTTAAATGTTAGCTTAGTCAGGCAATCAAAAATAGTCAATAGTACTCTCTCATAAAAAAATGGATGACTCACTTTAATAAAGAGCTAGCATGATCTACTTGGGCAAGGACAGAAACAGAGCTTTGGAGAGCTGCAGTGTAATCTTGGTTCTGCCACTGGTTTACTGCTGGTTGGGCCTGGGCAACTCACTCACACTGTTTCCTCATTAATTGACGTACCCACCAATTTCACTGGGCTGTGCTGAGTATTAATTACTCTGATGTATGCACATAGCTGGGAACACATTGCCCAGTGGTAGGCAGGGACTTTTATTTCCAGATTCATGTCTGAGTTGTTCAGGTGTGGTTTGCAGTTCTCTCAGCCATACACAAGATAACATTCTTACTCTCTGTGAGGTTCCAGAGCCATATGCAAGATGACTGTCTTACTCTATGCATAGTTCCTCACCATCCAGGATTCATATTCATACATGCTTTCCTTTTTTCGGGCTCTTGTGACAAGATATTTAACAGAATTCACAGATTTATAGGAAGCTGACAGGCTGCACTGAAAGCACTTCTGCTATTGGCCTTGAACTTGTGACCTCTGGGCTGTCAATCATGCACCTTAACACCCACAGCATCCCAGCCCCCAATCACACATTTCAATACAATAATATACACCTGATACACTACATGCAACATGCTGCCTAATACTAACGTTAGTACTATCCCTGGTGCTAAAAATCTGTTTGGCCATCAGATCAAGCATAGAAAACAAGTATGGCTGCCAAAATGAAAAGTTCCTTGGTCTGGAAGTGGATGATGTCTTTCTTAGCATTTATTCTTAAAAAAGGAAATGGACAATCTCCAATACTTCAGGCCTAACGTATATGTTCTGTTCAACAAGGTTTTATAAAAATATTCTGAGATATGAAGAGCAATATTTTCATCATTTAAATAAGGCATCCCTAGACTTACACAGTCTCTGTAATATAGTGGACTTGCACCCAACAGAACTATGGGAGCCATAAAATGAATGTAACCAATGGTAGAAGATAAAGAAAAGCACAGCAGCTCTGGTAGAGGACCAAGTGGCAGTGGCAGGTGCCCAGCTGTGGTGGGCCACACAGCTGGAGGGCAAGCAAGTTTGTCACAACAGCTCTCCTTTGCCTCTAGCTGCTGACAGCAATGTCCCGTAGGGCCCACAGCCCCTAAATACTGAGGCAGGCCACACTCTGTAGATGATCAGTGGTACCAGGCAGGAGGCAGCCCCCAATGTGGGATGGAGCCACCTCCTACCTTGTCCCACCAATCAGGTGATCAGTAGGACCAGGCAAGGGGAAGCACTCCCTAACAGTTCACTGCTCAGCAGGCAATAAAAGAGCTGAGGGAATTAGGCAACTCTGCTTCACTTATACAAGGGAAACGTGTTTAAGCTAACTTGTTCTTGAAAATTTCCAAAGATGGAGATTACACAGTTTCTCTAGGTAACTTGTTCTACTGCTTGACCCTTTAATAGTCAGGCAGTTTTGCCTAATCTACAACCTAAATTTCCTCTGCTGCAGCTTGAAGCCCTTGCTCCTAGTTTTGTCCCCTACAACTGCAAAAAAAAAAAAGACTACTTCCATCCTCTCTATAATTAGGGGCTAGTTCAAATCATGGGCCCAGCATCGGAGCAGACTTGATTAACTGAGTTTGCTCAAGCATGTAAATTGATGTGTGCAGGCAGCCTCACGCATCACATAGATCAGTGGTGCAGCATGCATCAGCACTGAAAAAATGGTGATGGTGAGCTTTGAACTAAAACATGTTTGATGTGCTTTAGTTCAAAGCACACTGCTGCCATTTTCTCAGCGCTGACGCACACTGTTCCCAATGCAGTGCTGGGTGCTTTAAATTAGTGCAGCTTGCTAATGAAAACGCCTGGTGCTGCATCAGAAACACATGTAAAAATGTCCTCAGTGACTACTCATGCAGCTCTACTAGGCTGCAGGAAACTAATTAACTCCGCTGTAGGTTAGTACTTGTAAACACAAGTACTAGCCTATGGTGGCATTATGTAGTGTGCAGCTTTGCATGTGTAGATGCTGATGGGACTTGCTGGGGCACAGCTGCTTCAGTACAGGGGCTGCCTGCTGGCTAGCCCCACACTGCAGCGGTCTTGTGCCCCAGCTAGACCTCTGAAGCACATTGAACTGGGTAGGAGCAGTACTGGACCGGCTGACACCCCATGGGTCCCTGCCATGAGGGCTGCTCCTCCCTGGCTCAATGTGCTGCACTCCCAGGCGCACATATAAATGCAATGTCTGGGAGCAATAAACTCCAGTGTGATATGTGCCCGAGTTTATTGTGCTGCCTTAAGTTCACATGTAGATGTACCCAGAGTCTGCTACTGCACCCAAGTAGGTATCATCTGCAAATCTGCTAAGCAACCTTTCAGTCCCAGCATCCAAATCATTAATGAAGATGTCAAATAATACTGGACTCAGGACAGACCCCACTTGATACCTCCTCCCACTTGAATCCCACTTGATACCTCCCCCAACTAGACACTGAGCCATTGAACCTTTGGAACATGATGATCCAACCAGTTATGTATCTAACTTGCAGTACTTTTATCTAGTCCATCTTCCCTTCATTTCTTAATGAGAATGTCTTTGGAGATGGCATCAAAATCCTTGAGAAAGGTATATCACATCCACTGCTCTCCTCCTGTCCACAGAGCCTATTACCTTATCATACAAGGAAAGCATATTGGTCAGGCATGACCTGCCCTTGGTGAATCCATGTTGGCTATTCTTGATCACCTTGTTCTCCTCTAGGTACTTCGTAGTAGTTTCCTTGAGGACTTGCTCAAGGATATTTCCAGGTAACAAAGTCAGATTGACTGGTCTGTAATTCCCTGGATTGTTCTTTTCCTCCTCTTAAAGATAGGCACTATATTTGCCTTTTTCCAGTCATCTGGGACCTCAACACAATGCTGAAAGTCCTCCAAGAGGAAAATTATCTTATGCACTTCCTTTAGTACATTAGCATGTGTCCCACCTGGCCCTGCCAACTAGAAAGCATTTAGCTTCTCTAAGCAATTCCTAACCTGCTTTTACACTACTCTAAGCTATTTGTCTCCTTCCATATCTTGGCTGCAAACTTCGCTCATTATCTGGTAGCTACCCCTATTTGGGTAGATTGAAATAAAAAAGGCATTATATACTTCAGCCTTCTCTGCATCATCTGTAATCAGATTGCCTTCTGCACTTTGTAAGAGACCTGTGGGTCCTTTGGTCTTCCTCCTACTCTTGGCATACTTGTAGATTCTCTTTTCATTGCTTTTTTATATCTCTAGCCAGTTGCATCTTAAATTGTACCTTGGCCTCCTGCATATCTGTGTGATACTCTCATATACTTCCACAGCAATATGAACACATTTCTACTTTATGTAGAGTTTCAACTGACTGAAGAGGTTGTTGTCTAGCCAAGTTGGTCTCCTGTTGCACTTCTCTTTATTCCCTTCCTGCCCAACCAAGGCTATTTTCAGGTGTCCTGTAGGATGTCAGTGTGTGCGTGCGTACACATGGAGGTGGAAGCTCTGCTCACTCCCCTTCCACCCTAAAGGACTGGACCTGGGGACTTGCAGTCTAAGGTCTCAGTCCTGAAAAGGCCCATGCTTAAGCATGATATATATTGAGAATTTATGGTCTAAAGTGCCTGGTTGATGCATTTCTACATTACACATGAGTTGAAAAATAAAAATTAATATACACAGCCATGAAGCACAAAAAAAGGTATAAAATAAACTAAATAAAAATGCATGCAGATTGAATATATGCTAAAATATAGACAAGTTGGTATACTGTTATATTGCCTTCATCTAAGTGTCCAAATTTGTTGTCTACATGACATATTTGGTCATTCAAGTAGCAAAAATACAATTTATGAGCAGGAGAGAACTCTATTCCTAGAAGATAATTACATATGTATGCACAAGCAGTAGGCTATGCACTGGCTAGATATATAGCCAGGGACATACATGGACCCCTTTTGAGTGGTGTCTAGGACTCAAAAATGTAGTCAACCCTAATGCAAAGGGAGTCTGAACCTGGGCTTCTGGCAAAAGACAGGAAAGTCTAGCACCATTTTGTTGCCAGTGTGTTTGCCTGGTCTGTACATGCACATAGAATTCCTATCTGTTCATAAGTGTCATTTTTTATCACTTATATGACAAAATATGCCATGTAGGACCAAAACTTGACATGTGGATGACCAGGAAGGGAACAGACTGATTTCAGAAGCTTTCTCTTGAACTCACCATTTTTCCTGTCCATCTAAAGATCATTAGCCTTTTTAACAGAACTGCAACCTTTCAGATTCCTTTGTGAGATACAACTTAGTAAGTGAAAGCATTTACTGTGAACTAAAACCTCAGACTGCTGGTTTCAATTACAAGCTTTCCCATAGAGGTCACCAAAAAGTTACTCAAATTTGTCTTCTTGAATATAAACTTCTTAAGGTAGACAAGGTTCTTTGGGTAAATCCGATAGTTTTTATTAGACCAACTAAATTAGTTGGAAAAATTCTTTGCAAGCTTTTGGGTACAAACACCTTTCTTCAGGCAGAGAAAGTGCCTGCAGCTGTTGTGTGCTCTTCCTAGATGGGATAGAAGCCAGTATACAAGAATGCCAGTCAGCTCTTTAAGGTGTTTTTTTGATCTATGGCCTTGATGTCTGGTTTACTCATTCATTACCCACAACTGCTTACAAAAAGAAAAAGAACTTCCTGCTGCTATCTAATTTAGATCTTTGCTTAGATTAGAAACTTTGTGGAGCAGGGCACTTTATGTTGTGTATTTCCATAGCACCAGTCAACAGAGGTTTTGACTTTGGCTCTTAAGTGACTTCTACAATGGTCAAATTTTCAGAGGTGTTGAGCACTGACAACTGTCCCTGATTTCATAGGTGCTTCATGTCTCTGGAAATCAGACCACTTATGTAAGAGGCCAAAACAGCACCAAATGAGATCAATAGAAGCAGTCTCACCGACTTTGCAAAGCACTGGATCAGATCCTAACTATCAATTTATGTGCCTATCTTTAGGGACTGGTGCTTGAAAATACTGGCTCTGGCTTTAGAGACAGGGAGAAATAAAAACCATCCTGATGATTTTTTAAAGCTCCATTAAGTAGCTCTTTGGTAATGTAGCAGTACATGACATAAGCAGAATAGAGAATAGTGTGGTGTAGTGTAACAATGTTGTGAGTGATTCTAACTTTTACCATCTTTAAAGCAAAAGCATTTAATATGCTGCTAAGTTTCATAAAAAAAAAAATCTTATTTTGTATAATTCCCAGAAGGCATCTTGATCTGTTATATTAATAGAGAACAGCAACATCATGAAAGATGTCTTACATCTTTAACTTGTCTTTGATATTTTTATAAGTAAAAATACAATACGGTACAGAGGAGGAGGAGGAACAGGTGTGATGGAAATTCTCCTTGCATCTTAAAAATACCTACCACTGTAGTCTAGAAAATTTCCAGAAAAAAAAAATCAGTACATGATATGTTAAATGGGGATGCCCAAGACAGGAACAATAATCAAAAGTATTGCTAACAGCTACTAAAATCCCAACCTACGGACTGGGACATGCACTTTTCTACAAAAGAGAAAAGGCAGCTGAACTTCATTGCTTCCCCTTGAAGCCTGTTCCACACCTAATTGTAAGAAACATTTTGCTGACATTCAGTTTAAAGTTTCCCTCTGTTCATTCCATGCCACTGCTCCTACTTACAACCCTTTGTTACTCTCCATAATTTCGCACCAATCATAGTATTTATACTCTTCGAATATTTATGAAATTATGTCGCATCTGAACCTACTCTGAATCAAGTTGTGTATATTTGGCTCTTTTAATTTTGCTTCAGAAGTAAATCTCTCCAGCCTCCTGATCATTTTTGCAGCATAAAAATGATGTTTGCTCATAAACTGTAAAAAGGCTGTAATCTATGTGAACAAACCCTCTGAGCAAAAACTTCATTATTGAAACAGCATATATCTGAATTTGGTTCATGTTCTGTAGAAGCCTTAATAGTTAAACCATTGAGATCATGACAAAAGATGCCCCCGATTGGTACCCGCTGGATGTAAAGTACAGTTCTGTGTATGTTTATATATTTTGTACATGCACATACACTCCTGATCAATAAGGCTGAATGGAATCTGCAATAATTATTTGCATGAAGATATAAAATGAAGGATGATGTCTTGCTGTACAGTCCACAAAATTATTAATACAATCATTAAAGTTGCCTTCCCTTGTTAAATGGAGAAGACAAAATGACTCATTTAATCAGGGATTCTGGTATTCCAACTATGTATCTATCTAAGTTGTGCATAGAAATAGTTGGGTATAATGTCTGAAAACCTGGATTTGTATATCCCAGATATAACCCTAAATACCATATTTTCCTCACATAAAAAAATCTACCCTTTTTCCAAAATTTAGCTGCTGGAAACTGGGTATGCATTATAAATGTGCATTTTATTTGGAGGAGCACTATATGTGAGAAAATACAGTATTTGTCCATATTGCAAAATCAAAAAAGAAGGTCAGGAATTGATTGATTAGCTGAGGTGTTGCAAGGTACAACTTGAGTGTGGGATGGCAACAAGAAAGGGAGATGTTGAAGGTCTGGAGTCAGATTCATAAACGGGGGTCATCTGTTGTAGAATAAGGACTGCATTATGGCTTCCTAAAAGTTGGTTATAGCAAACTTAGCAGACAATAGTGTGCAAGACACATCAGCAGTCAAGGGGTTAAGAGAAAGACTCAGATGAAAAAACATGTAATATATCTGAAAGCTTTCCATTCTAGTCTCATTTGTACTTTCTACTTGAATCATCCAGTCTTATTAGTTTAGCAATTTAGAGTCAAGAGTGTGGTCTCTTGAACCATACATCACGGCAGTTTTAATTGGCATTTGGTGGCATTTCTAGTCATTTATGAGTTTGTAAAAACTGACTCCAAATCAATGAAATACCATAAAATACCAAAGTCATGTATCCCTGTCATACTGCAAGTGTAGGCTCCACACAATCTCAGGTAAACCTAACCCCAGAATATAAGAGCGTGGCTTAAAAGATCTCACTGGGCTCTTACTTTGGGGGGGGGGGGAGCGTTATCCCTTCCATCACCTTGAGGGAATGTCCCAATATAATATGACTAGATTTGCATGCTCATTCTATCTAATAAAATCCCACCCTCCATTATGCACACAACTGTATTTCTAAACTGCTGGTCCTGATGACTGTAACTGGCTAGCATATGTGCAGCCGTCCAAACCTCCACAATCGAATTTTCAAATGATCCTACAAAATTAAGTGTCAAAGTCCCATAGAAGTGGAATCTGGCTGTTTTCCTCTTTAAGACTTCTTTGGAAATCCTTGAATTTTAGTGAAAAATATGGATTTTATAGTACTTTTATAAACTGTTGAAAAAACAGTTTATACAAAAAAATGCCACTCAGCCTTAATTATGGTGAATCTGCGGCACTGCTCCATAAGTACATTTAAGGGCTAGAACTTTTATCTACTGAAAATTTGTATAGCTCCATGGAAGTCAAGAGACCTGTATTTATTTATTACCTGCTAAGAATACAGCCCTAGAAATAGAGGATTTGTAACAGTGGCCCTATGGTATTTTGAGTGTGCACGATGCTTTGGGAATAGGCAAAATACATTAAGCAGAAAGGAGTAAAAACCCCTGCTTAAAGAATCTTAGCATCTTAAAGGGGCAATTGCATAAGATAAGAGAGAGACAAAGGTATTATTAGTGAAGAACAAAAAAAGTTTCAGAAAGTTTCTTACAGAGTGACAAATATGGTCCACAGGTAAACAGTAATCCAGAGCCTATTCCAAGTGGAAGGACTGATGTAAAAAGGATGGACAGAGGCATTGCATGGACAAAACGCACTCAGGAGAGCCATCTCTCACACTTCCTTCTCAATTGCAGGAACAGAAACAGCAGAAAGCAGAGAGCCAGCCAGTGTCATGGAGTGCAAGGCATTCTGGGAAGCATAGTTCTCTAGATTGACAGTAGAGTTTGATGCTGCCAGGGAGGAAATATTCACTCCATTATTTTTGCCACGGAGGCCTATGTCCCAAGGACAAAAAGAAAAGGTGAATTCAGCAGCAAAAAAATGTGGGTCAGCTCTCCCTCCACCCTGCAGCAGCAAACTCTACTGCTGCTCTGCAAAACTGTGATTCCCAGAATACCTTGCACTCTATGGCACACGTTGCCTATTCTGACAACATGTCATAGAAGGAGGCAGCAGTGAGGCAAGTAGTGAGCAGTAGGCTCTGGGTGAGGAACCCAGTATCCTACCTTACTAGAAGTGATACAAGCCATCATGACCAAAATTTAGACCCAAAATTCTGGACCGAACCATTTAGGACCAGACATCTGATGACGTTACTCATACTGGCTGCATCTACACAAGACACTTTACTGAGCATTAGACTAATCTACTGCACAGTAAAGCATCAGTGTCTACACATGTGCAGCAATTACTGCACACTAGGTTAGTCTAATGTGCCATTTTCTAGTACATGTAGATACTAGAACTGTATCAGGACCTGTAGCTATGGCTTTAGTATCAATCTTCTGATACCAGGACTAGACCAGGATGGGTCCCAATCTCCATGTGGCTAGGAGGCAGCTACCCAGAAGCCCAGACACCACTCCTTTACTCCTATGCCCCCTGCCAGCTTGGGGCTGGCACCTGCCTGCGTGCTGCAGAGGGGCAGAGCAGGCCAGGAGCAACCCTAAACTGAACTGCTCCTGTCAGAAGCAAATTCGCTCTCAATGGGCACACATTTAGATGTGTGCAAGGGCCCAATTTAAAGTGCCTGAGTTTTCTGTAAAGAAATTCAAGTGCATTACTTGCACATGCAGATGTGCCCACTGAGTACTGTGATGCACCATGCCTACCCTGCTAAAATCCATGCAACTACTGTGGAATACTGTGCTGCCTAAGACAAGTGACAGGATCAGAATCTGGCCCAAAGAATGCCCCAGTAATGATACAGCAGCTGCCTCAACTCACCAGAGAAGTCAAATTAAGAGAAAGGTACAATACAGCTGAAAGCCCCGGTGCTATTTGAATCCAATACCCGTCCTTAACTGAGCACACAGATCCTCAATTAGGGTGCATCCACACATGCAAGCACATGTCCTTGCAGCAGCTCAAATAGATGTGGTGCAAATTTGAACTGGGGCTTTTTGCCTCAGCACAACTGCTCGGACATGCACTTTGTTGTGGAGTACCTAGGGCAAAATAACCCTGCCTGACTATAAAATCTGCCCTGTCCTGGCCTCATCAGTACAAAAAGCTGCCCTGGTAAGTAGCTTCAGTGCTATTCACTCTAAGAAGCTTCTGGGTCCGGCCAATTGGTACCTGGGGACACTGCACCTTGTGCTAGCTGGACTGCTGAAGCAGCCCTGAGAGTTCCCTGTACCCTCAACCTACTGCAGCAGTCTCGCAGTCTGGTAGTGGGGGCTGCTGCCTGGCTGTGACCTGTTGTACACCTGCCAGACCCAAATGAGGCATCTGCCCTTCTGGGCCAGCTACCAGTGGGCTGTGGCTACAGAGTTGGCCTTTGTGCAGCACTACTGCCATGTGTGAACCCTCTGGGCAGCTATCACCTGGAAGATGTTCCGGGTGTGGTGGCCTGCTTTGAACTGTCAAAGCATGTCCTCCTGGCCCCAGTTGGCCAGGAGGTAAGCCACAGCCAGATGGGTCCAAGGTGCCAGCTCTGAGCAGGCAGGGTCCTGCCACTGGCCTCCCTAGCAGGAATTCTGGTGTTCCTATTGGAAAGCTGAAAGATCCCTGATAAAAAAATCCCAAAATCACTCTGTAAAAATACCCCCAAATCCCTGTTCATCCACAAATAAAACAAAAGACCACTATAAAGAGAGAGCGAGAGACAGATAGACAGCAATCAGTTGGGCAATGTTTTATTGATATAGCTACAGTGTTAAAACAACTTGGAAGACTACCAGTGTCTATCATAATAATAAAGTGAACTCTAAATACACGGTTCATGAATATATATTTTGCTGCCCCCCCAGGGGCTACAGCACGCCCCCCCCCCGGGGTTACAGCCCCCCACAGGGGCTATGGCCACCCCCCAACTCTGGAGCCTCCTGACACACCCCCCCTGGGCAACACATGACAGCAGAAGGGGAGCAGGACCCCCCACGTACGATATGGCCACTGGGGCCTGTAAATCCCCAGCTACAAGCTGTCCATGCCACACATGGCTACAGCACCCCCCCCCCCACAGGGGCTATGGCCACCTCCCAACAAGGGCAAAATGGCCTCCACTGGGGCTATCACCCCACCCCATCACATGCA
>NW_017728947.1:1248739-1251829 GCF_001723895.1 Crocodylus porosus | reverse complement strand
GCAGGTGGGATCAGCAGGGGTCCCCCCATATGGTCCCCTCCCCACTTCTCCAGCCCCCCGACCCCTTACTTACTGGCAATGGAGCCTGGGTCCAGCTCCCCGCTGCTGGCATGCTGCCAGGCAGTGTGCTTCAGCACCTGGGTGAGGGCTAACCATAGAGATACTCTGGCAGCCAGAGTGTCTCTTTGGAGGACCCAGCCTCCAGTTGCCTCAGAGAACTGTCTAGGACCGTGCCTTGCCCCACTTCTTTTCTGTGTGGGCTTTTTTGACCCCTGGATATCCAGGGCTCTAATTTTGCCATTTTCTCATTCTTGTACATGCCTCTTGTAGTGTATTAAAGGGGTTTGAGACGCTGCAAGAACCATGTGTGGGCTCATCTGGACACGCCTTTAGTGTCCAAACTCGCACCCTTTAATGGATATTCAGAGTAATATTACCATATGAACATCAATGTGAACTTCCTCTCTCTACTACAATTCCCTGAGGTTTTTCTCTGATTTGGAGCTCCCAAGCTAAAGGACGTGGAATGATTTTGCAGGAGCCTAAGGAAGCAGGAGAGCAGCATCTGAGCTATGCCCTATTGCCCTGTCCACTGGGAGCTACTGCAGCTGCAGAACTTTAGCACCTTTAACATGGGTCTAACGCCTGCTTGACCCACTCTGTGAGGAAAGGCAGAGCCATTACAACAACTCTAATTTTCTTGGAAAAAAGGTCTGAGAGTGCTCCTCAGCTGACAGTGTGAAAGAAAAGAGTGAGAGGAGTTGAAGAAGAAGAATGGCTCTCCAACTTTTAATCTTTCCATATTAATTTAAACCACTGCTATCTAAACACTCCAAAATAGTTTCCTGCTAATTATAAAAAATGAGGGGAATCAACCAGAAACACATCACCTGTGGAAACAGGCTCTAGGAGTAGTAGTTGTGACATATGTAAGTGAAGGAAAGCAGTAAGTGAGTGGGTAGATGGAAAGAGGTATTGGGAGAAGGGGCATTTTCTGTCAACATGCAAATCCAGGTCCCATTATAGCAGTGTTAGTTCTTCCTTAACACAATTGTGTTCCCTATATTTTGCTGTTTCCTGCAAATATGCTGCTCAGGGAGCACTGTATAGGGAAGGGAATAGTTAGTCTGGCAGCAGCTTAAAAAAAGCCAGTGACAGCAGCTTATTTCTATTAGCTGCATCTGCTTTCATGCAGAGAAGCATTTTCTCACAGAGAAGTTCTCCCTGTAGCTTATTTTGGCATCACCAGCAGTCTGCCTGTCCATGGTGATCTTACACCTTGCCCTGTCTGTACCTCAATTTTCTCAGCTGCAGAAACAGCAGTATTTACCCAACTCCCAGGAGCATTCTGCAGCTCAGGTCATTCAGATGCTTGGACAGGAGAGATGATGTTTTTCCATAGTTTTTAAAGTAGTTCTAACATGGCACAAATGGTAAACAGTTATGGGGCAAGATCTGGCTGGGTTTCTGTGCTGCCTCTTGAGGCGAGCTGGGCCCAGGTTTCCAATTTAATGCAGCACTAAGTGATAATGAGGTTCATTGGCAACGTGTAGGGGGTGTACACAGGTGCATGTGCACCCCCTGGAAGTGCCAGCTGTGAAACCGGAAGTGCACTTCCAGTTTTGCCACTGGTGATTTTGGGCTTGATAATTGGCCCCTAGGGGACCCCTCCAGTTGGCAGTCAACCACTAGGGGACCCCCCAGTCAACCACTGGAGAACCCCCTGCCCTCAATCTGCTGCACCCCCAGACTCGGGAGGCACCAGTTGCCCATGGTGAGGTTAGTACCTAAACAAAAATAAGGAAGAACTTTCTAATTAGGAGAAAAGTATGGGCCAGATCTTCAACTAGTACAGACTGGCCTGCTTTGACTGCAGTCAGCACTGAGGTCTTTGAGGGTGTTCAGGGTGTTTTAGGAGCCTACTAAAATAAGAGACTGGGAGCAACTGAAAGCAAGCAGATTATCCTAATTTAATTCCCAAGGTTTAAAGGAATGCAGAAACATCAAAACAACCCCTTAGACTGGCAACATATGGCCCATGGGCTGGATTCAGTCCACAGAGCCACTGGATCCAGTCCACAGAGGGCTGGAGGGCTTTGCCTGTAGCTGGGGCCAAGCCCATGGCCATGCCCATGCCTGCATGGCAGGGGCTTTCCCCACAATAATGCTGGCTCCAGAGAGCTGTGAGCCACCACCACTTCTCCCTCCTTTCTCCCCATCCTGCAGCATGGGTGCAGCTTCCAGCCCTTGGGGAGCTGTGCTGGGGCCAGGCAGCTTTGATCAGTGCCTGTGCTGCAGCCAGGAGGGAGAAAGGGGAGCAGGGAACAGCAGCAGCAGCTCAGACACAATTTGCAAAGACCTGGTCCCAGTGCAGTTCCCCACCAGCTGGAAGCTGTGCTCACACCATAGCTATAGAGCAGGAGCTGGGAAAAGCAGTGGCAGCAGGGTGTAGCTCCTAGTTGCTTAGCTTAGGCATAGGTGTGGGGAAAGACCTCTGCCCCTGACACATTACTGAAGCCATCTGACCTACATTGGGCTAGAGCTGGTTTGTTCTGGCCCACAGCTTGCAGAAGCTTGCTGGCCCCTGCCTTACACAGATAAGTCCAGATCTCAGCTTATGTAAGCTAGCACAGCTCCACTGACCTATATACATTACAATACTGTTGTATTTGGTTATCAATAAAAAGTAATAAAAGAAACCTCAGTATTCATATTATAATTATAAGCATAACCAGCATGATTAATATTACATCAATCCATCACCAGGGAGGACTATACTGTTGTTGCTCAGGGCTGCAGGGGGGTGGTCAGGAAGGCCAAGGCAGAGATGGAACTGGGACTAACTACCTGGATCAAGGACAACAAGAAGTCCTTTTTTAAATACATAGGGGGCAAAAAAAAAGATACCGGGTGATGTGGGGCCCCTGCAAGACACGCTAGGAAATCTGGTCATCGCACCAGATGACAAAGCTAACCTATTTAACAACTTCTTTGCCTCCATTTTCCTGAGCAGGAATGGGATCAGCCCCCTCACTGGGAGATTATGCTTAGGAGCAACCAACACGGGTTCATTAGAGGCAGGTCCTGTCA
>NW_017728947.1:1244679-1246464 GCF_001723895.1 Crocodylus porosus | reverse complement strand
GGCGCTACTTCACAGTCAGGGCGGCTAGGATCTGGAATCAACTTCCAAGAGAAGTGGTGCTGGCTCCTACCCTGGGGGTCTTTAAGGGGAGGCTAGATGTACACCTTGCTGGGGTCGTTTGACTCCAGTACTTTTTCCTGCCAAGGCAGGGGGTCTTAATGATCTGCTCAGGTCCCTTCCGACCCTACAAACTATGAAACTATGAATAAGAAAGAAAATATGACATTATTGTGTAGAAGAGACAGAAGTTATGCAGAACTTAAGAGATACTAAGGTTACTTTTGGGACTACTGATTTGTTTCCCTTTTCTCTTCCTGATCATTTGATAGTCTTTGCCTGCCAACTGTCCTGCTTGCAACCAAGCTTTCCTTCTGCTACTGCCCGTCTCAGATCATTAAAAGAACAGATGCTGAGACACTAGACAGGAATCAATATCTACTACTTGGTCTGTGGCAGAAAATACTGAGAGGAAGTCATTCATCAGGCTGTTTTGCTCCCCTGTTTAGCTGACCCTAGATAAATTCTGTCAAGAGAGTTTCAGTTGTCATCTCCTTGATAGGGCACAGTGATGCTGCTGAAAACAATATTTTTTATTATTTAATTTTTCCTGAGTTATTAACTTACTTTCTTATTTTCTGTATCTCTATCTCTGTCACGTGAGTTTTGTGGTTGGATTCAGAGAAGCCTCAAATACACAAGGAGCAACTTCTGTGCCACTCAGTTTCCCCAGAGTCAGTTCCATAAATAAGATCCTCTGTTTTGTGAGAACACTTGTAAGCCTCTTGGTCTAGGATCTTTCCACAATCAATGCTGACTAAACAATATCTAGGATTGATTTTATACCAGTGATTTTAATGGATTCATTCAAGGCGGGCAAGTCTATATGTTCATTAATGCAACCATAGTTATTGCACATTAAAGTTTAGTATAATCAAGTACTAAATCAATGTGCACTACCTCGTGCTACTGTGCAGTAGCACCAGTGCATGGCTTTTTAGTGACGCTAACTGCACAGTAACCTAATACTATTGTGCATTAGCATATTAACATGTTTTTTTGCCCTGCACTCTAATATGCAGTATAATTAGGTTACTGTGCAGTTAGCATTGCATGCATACACACCCTATTTGGAAAACAGGACCCGTGGTTCCATCTTTTCACAGTTCTTCTCTATTTTCCTCTTCTAATTAGCAATTCATCATCTCCCCTTGTTCCAATAATCCCTTCAATGGTATTCAGTTTTGTGTGGGTCTTAGGAGCTGGGGTGCTGCAGGTGCTAAGGCTCATGGTTGACAACCCAGAGGTTGCAAGTTTAAGGCCAAAGCAGAAGCACTCACAACACAACCTGTCAAATTCCAGCAAATCTGTGAATTTGGCTAAATACCTTGTCATAAGGATATAGGAAAGGAAAGTAGCTATTTTAAAGAAACACCATTTAATGTATGTGATCAATGTATGTAGGTGCACCAGAACTCACTGGAGGAACAAACATTTTCCAGGATATATTGTGCTCAGTTTTAAGCTGGGTGAAATACCCACATATGTGCAACTCAAGGCAAGGGGACACAGGATGGTTCCAAGTCTTTTTCCTGACTCCCTCATCTGGGATCTAACTGGGGACTCCAAAACTTGTGATATAATTCAAAATGTGACTCAAGTAGTTCACTAGAGATTGTCTGTGCAAAATTTTGTATGTATGCTGATAACACAGAGAGTTAGATCTGAACATGCGCAGACAAGCCTAGCAAGCGGAAAATTCCACTGCATGCCCAGCATGTGCCCCCT
>NW_017728947.1:1221768-1244579 GCF_001723895.1 Crocodylus porosus | reverse complement strand
CCACTTCCCTTGGAAGTTGGTTCCAGATCCTAGCCACCCTGACTGTGAAGTACTTCTTACAGATGTCTAATCTGAACCTACTCTCCAACAATTTATAGCTGTTATTCCTTGTTATGCCAGGGGGCGCTAGGGGAAACAAGGTCTCTCCCAAACCCTTCTGGGTCCCCCCTAGTGAGTTTATAGATGGTCACCAGGTCCCCCCTCAGCCTTCACTTGTGAAAGCTGAAGAAGATTTGTTTCTTGTTACCTCACTCACTACAAGTCATCTCAGCTGGGACTTGAACCCAAACCTCCCACGTGGTAGGCAGGACCACTGCCACACAGCCACCACTTTCAGCAAGATAGCTAACTATACAACACCTTCCCTCACTAAAGGTATGAACAGATAAAACAGTTAAGCCGAGTTAAAAGACCTGGGTAGAAATTCACCATGTGTTCGCTGGTCCCCAGTAATACATTTCATGGCTCTAGACCATGGCAAGGTAAGCTGGGGCAGTTTACTCCTGAATGAAACAGCTGCTAAATTACCCAGTTTATCTACCTCCTCTCACAGTGGACACACAAAAAGATTATTGCAAATCAACTTACATATAGTGAATTCCCTGCTTCCTCCAAGCCCTTTTTAAGCATGGGTTAATTGTTTCCTTGGTCCATATGCCAGAACCTTAAGTTTACTATTGATTTTAATGACTTAGATGTAGCCCTGGATTTCTATTTTCAAAGGGTTTGCATTGCACAATGTTCATAAGCTCTTTCAGAAGGCTTCTTTGACTCTCTTGTTTCACTGTTAATTGAGGATGGCTTAGTAGAGACAGCTTGCAGTGGAGCTCATGGCAGCAAGCTAATTGAGCCAATTAGGTACTTTCAACAAGATAAAAGCAAGAACTAACTCTGCTTTGGGATATTTACTCATAATTTAGCTTTAAAACATTCAAAGAGACATGGAAATATTTGTCATTGTTCTTCTCTCTGTTTTTGTCTTTTAAAGAAAACATGTATTAATTATAAGTTTAAAAATTAGTGCACTATGTTGGGCAGCCCGGAACTCATTACTCGATATTCAAAAGAAGAACTGTCTTGTGATTAAGGCACTGAACTCAGAGATTCAAAAGATCTGGGCTCAGTTGAGAGTTGTTTTGCAAATGCCCTCAGTGGTCTGAGCAAGTCACTTACTCTCACTGTTCAGTAGCTTCCCACCTGTCTAATGTGGATTATGATACTTCCCATTTGTCTGATCTATTTAGATAGCAAGCTGCACAGACCAGGGCTGTCTCTCACTATGGTCTGGCACAGAATCTCATGCACTACAGTTCTGATGTTATTCAGCACACTTGTAATACACATATTAAATGATATAATCTGTAGTTATTCAAAAACTACAACTGTATTAGGATGGTCGAATTACTTCATGGCTGCATACCATCAGGTATGATAGATTCCTGCTAGCCACAGATCTGGAAGGCATTGATAGCATGTAGACAATTCAACTCCTTAGGATAATTGCTAAAGATTTGTCTTTTAAGGGAGAAACTTTATTACCTGTCACTAATTGGTAGGCTAGCCACTGCAGGATGACCAGAACCAACCAAGCAAAACTATCTTTAGCAGAGAGCAACTACTGATATGCATGCATGGGCAAGTACGCACATATGCGCGCGCGCGCACACACACACACACACACGCAGAGCTAATGTTTGCCCATGTTTTAAGGAAGATAAGGTTATTCTTTTTTGCCCTCCCCTGTTAAATTACTAACCTCCCAATGAATATTCAGAGAATTAGACATATCACTCTTGATCACTGATGAGAATTCAAGTGTGAAGCAAAATGAAAAATGTGAAAACCAGGCTTTTAAACCTTTTATTAAAAACAAAAAAATCCACAAGGATTTGGGACTAGGCGCTAGCATCTTTAGAGAATGTCACTTTCCTTGCTTTAATACTTGAAAACTTATGGCGGGCGTATTTCAGATAAACACTCCCTGAAATTTAGCTTCCAAATGAAATTAAAGCAAGAGCTAACTACTAAGACTGAGCCACCCCACAAACGGTTATAAATTTATCTTCATAAGCTTAAATTTTAAAAATAATGCATTTGTGTCTTGTGACAGATGCAGGCAAGGTTAACAGAATCCTGTCATGGTGGATACATCTGGAAGCAAGGACAATAGCTTATTTTTTGCCGAGAAACTACAAATGTGGCTTTTGGGCATGTTCCAAGCATTAGCTGCCTGCCAAAGACTTGAAGATCATTACAAAGGTCCTGGGCATTTCTGTCAAGAGATGTCTCTTCAACAGGCCTTCCATCTGCTAATGTTTTGTTAAAATAATGCATGACTCCTGTACTTTTTTGCCAGGCAACCTCCATGTGTTGGAATTATGAAAAGAAAAAGAAAACCATCTTACACAATTTGCCATGCTCAAGTTGTAAAACTGTTTCTTCGAGTGACCATATGACAAGAAAAACTGACTTCATAGTTTGTTTCAGCTTTAGTTAGTCTACCTCTAGCCTCATAATCAAATCTCTCTCTGGGTTTCTGCACTGAATTGTTTTTCTTATGGGAAACTAACTTTGATTTTCAACTCATCAGACAGATCCTTAACATCAATCAGGTCACTTGCACATCTCTTACTGGAGTAATAGCTTCTAAGGAAATACTTGAACCCTTTTAGCTTGATGCATAATTTGTTTGAGAACCACTTCAGTTTCCTAAAGCATTTTACTTGAAGTGTTGACTTCATAAAGTGGACTATGCTGAAATACCCCACTGCACAAGAATGTATGGGTGCAGATTCGGTGGGCCAGTGATTTGGCATCAATTTCATATTTGATTCCTGTGGGTTCCTTTAAGTTTGAATCATTGAACATTGAAACTGAACCATTATAGACTTAGAAGATGTGGATCATAGAACACATGGCTCATATCAGTTCAGGTTTCTTATAACATTCCACTCAAGAGTTTTAGAAACACACTACATGTCAAATGGTTACATGTTGGTGCTTTGTATCCAAGTAATACAGTGAGGCTGCAGAAAAGCAGAAACACTTTGAACTATGTGAAAAAATACCATACTGTTAGCATAGCCACATGCTGCAGCATCAAGTACAAGATTCAAAGAAGGTGAGCTAAATAGGACCAAAAAAAAAAAAAAAAGGTCTCTTAGGGTCCCAAATTCTCTTCACTGTGTTAGTCTTTGTCACTGCCATAATGTGGAGCTTTCAAATCACTGAGCAAGATTCCCTCTTATTTTAACTGTTCAAGGAGAGCATCTGTTTTGAAAAGTGTTGCCTAGCTAATGATCACAAATACCTTTAAGGTAATTTGCAAGAGTTGTTCTTAAAATTTTGTAAGTTATTCTATAATTTTGTAAGAGTTATTCTCTTATCAGAGGTTCAGATTTTCCAAGAAATCCCGACAATTTCTAAAGTTTCTCCCCATTGTGGGCTAAATAGATCTTGCCCACCAATCCCTGCAGGGAGGTATTTTTTCTATCCCATGCAGCCTTTCTAGCAACTTGCCAAAGTTCTATCAGAGAACTAATGTAGTGCCAGCTTTCTTTATCAATCACACACTCTCATTTCAATCTAATTTGAAGTCTCTCCACAAATGATGGCTATTGACATGGTCTGCTGATCTGACATATTTCACCAGTTTCAAACACTATTCCTGGCTAAAGCAAAATCGGTGAAGTCAAACAACCTGCAACACAGGCAAGAGAACCAGTCAAAAGGGAATAGAAAAGCCATTCTTGCTTTATATGTTCTCCATTTCAAAGCTGGCATGGAAAATTAAAAGTTGACCATTTTCTTCCATTACTATCCAAATGAAAATGCTCAGGATTTATTTGGACAAGCCAAACACCATAAACTCTGTCAATTAGTAGGATCTCTCAGAGCAGCGGTGCTCAGAAGTTTCTTCCTCTGTTCAGCCCCTGTAATTGCATCAAGTTGTTATTGCTCAATGATATATCCACATCTACATATAGAAAAGCCTCTGTGGTGACATTTCTTCTTGTTCTCTTCTGTCAGACCCATCAGAACTATCAGAAGAAATAAACCTTCCTTATTAAAAAGGCTGGTTACAAAAGTAGCAATGTAGATGTTTTGGTTGGGATGACCACTCACAATTAGAAAATTCTGATGCTAGCTGATTTTAGAAATTTAAATGTTTGACTTGGATTTAAGTTATTTGGTCTCCTTTCAGCTTTTCTTTTATTATGTTCAGCTCCAAAAAGATTTTTGGGTTTTCAGGAAAAAATGTCACTTCCACATTCAATTTTGGCTGTAGCAAATTGAGTCTGTCACTGCAAGCTACTAGCCAAGTGCCCGTGTACACAGACACAAGCTAATCCTGGAACATCTAAAGCAACCAAATACAGACTCTCTCATCCAAATAGAAAGTGCCGCCTGCTGTCTGCAGTTGTCCAACAGCAAGTTCATCTGCATTTGCCAACTTTTAAGTTTTCACAAAAAGCAATGGCAGATAATAGAAGTTTCACATTTGCCAGACTCCTTTTTCGTTGCCCCTTGGCTTCTCACTAGGGAAGCTGGATCAGTTATTTAATATGCACATTTGATGCCTATTACAGTTGTACATCAGGTATCTGCTTCTAGACATAATTTAGGCTTTTAAGAGGTGCTGCGTAAGTATCTCTCACTATCAGGTGATGTCTGTTTCCATCCTCTGAGTCCCTGGGAATGACTCTTGCACATAGGTTAGGGAAACAAAACCATCTCTTCCCACTGGGTTCAGCCCTTTCTCTTGTGTGCTTGCCCCATATCCTCAGCTCCCACTGGTTCCTCCTCACCAGTGTTGTGCTCCACACAAGGAAGTGAAGAGAAATTACTTTCTTACCTCTTCATCTTACTTTTAGGCCTAAACAGAGCCGATAACATTTTTGCTTAAGGCAATGAGGAAGGATTATCATTGTATAGCAAGAGCAGAATAATTATTCCATCTGAGGGAAGGAAGTGGAGGTGATGTATCTGAAAATGCTGTGCTTGGTTGGTTCTAACTAAGACCTGTTCAAATATTTAGCAAGGAAAGAAAACCTCCCCTCATTTGACCTTTTATATGTTGTACACCCCAGCACCTGGAAAACTGAGGTTAGTCTTTATATTTGCCTCTAAGCCCCATAGGATCCGAGCATCTCTCTATTTATCCCGACAAAACCCTTGTGAGGTAGAGAAATTCAGTTATATTGCTTTTGTAGATGAGACACAGAGACTATGGTCCATCAATAACTTTGACAGTCTAAGTCAGGAGTTGGCAATGTTTTTGGGCAGAGTGCCAAAAGAGCCGCAGCGTTACTTGTAAGATTTTGGTGTGCCATGGAGGGGCCTGATCCCTGTTGTGGCAGCACAGCGTCTGCCCCTTCCCCACCATCCACCCTGAGGTGCAGGTGCATCCACTGTGGCAATGAGCTGGGTCAGGGCTCTGTGGACCCTGGTGCAGCTACTTGTAGCCTTCTGTCTGCCTGGCACAGCCAGCCTGGGCTCTACGTTTGCCCCGCCACCCACCATGGAGCCCAAGCTGCTTGCAACAAGTGGCAGGGAGGCTATAAGCAGGTGCACCAAAATCCACAGAACCCCAATCCAGCTTGCTGCTGGTGGCGGGTGCACATGTGCCTTGGAGCAGATGGTGGGGAAGAGGCCAGGGCTGTGCTACCACAACAAGGATCAGGCCCCTTGCAGCTCCCCCATTATCAGCCCTAAGGGCTGGCCAGCCAAGCAAAATGTCTCCACATACCACACTGGCACACATGCTGAGGATTGCTGACCCCTGGTCTAAGCCTAACTGACACTGACAGAAACCAGTATCAGAGGAAGGAACCTTAAATATTGTTGGGAATCTAGGCCTAAATGACTTGCCCAAGGTCACACAGGGTGCCTTGTAGAGAGATAGAAATGAAGTTCTGCTTTTCTACAGCCCAAGTGAGTGGTCTGATGACTGGGACATTCTTCCTCTTGGTGACAAAAGCAAAGACTAGTAGTGTACCTGACATGGGAGTACAATGCCTGGGAAGTATATATTGTCAGAAATGGTGATGGGGAGGGGGAGTGGAAGAAAACAAAGAGCACAAAAAGACCGTATATTTCACTGACTCTCTATGGATGAAACCGCATCTCTAGGAATTTCATGGCAGTAACTAAGGGTCTGATCCAAGGCACATTGAAGAAAATGGAAAGATTCTCATTGCAATTGCCTTAGTAGGTTTTCTGGATCAGACTCAACACAAATAACCTACATTGCCATTGTGTACAGTGACTTAATTGTGACAGGAGAACAGGTAGACTAAAGAACCTGTTTGATTACACACACCATGCTTTTTGATTATACACACCATAAACCACGATTTAGGTAGGTCCCTATAGATATTAAAGAGAAATTAATACTAATCAAGAGTTTACTGCTGTCATAAGGTTAGCAGGACATTGCTTCCAGCATTTCAATACCCAGGAAAAGTCACAAAAAGGGGACAGGCTTTTCTGCCAATGTGAAGCAAGCTGAAGATCTTACTAATGTGTTTGTCACATCCACACTTCTGTTTGGTAGCCTAACATGAATATGGGGAAATGATCGGGAACCAAAAATGTTGCTTATGAGCTACTGTATATAAAGCCATGCTCCCTGGATCTACTATCTTGGTTAATACCTTGAGACCTAAGGGGATGTGTCCACCAAAAGGACACAACTAGATGCTCTTGCAGACACCAGGTTTTGGTTGGATTGCAGACCCAGACAAAAGTGGCCCCAACAAGAGACCCAGAAGTGCAGCTTACATGTACTCCTTATAGTGATGAGTTGGCTCAATCTAAGTTGTGGGAGGAGCAGCTCCAAACCAACCCCTGAGTACTGATTCCGCATATCATTGACCATTTTAGAAATAAAGTGGAAGCGCACTGACTGCAGAAGTCAACGATTGGAGCCAGGGAACAAAAAAGCAAGCTGCTGAGTGGCACACACTAGGAAGCTGTCTCTTCCCCATAGCAAAATAACTTGGTGATCATACAACCTGTTGCACCAGCAGTGTAGTAAGGCAGTCATGTGACTGTAAACACAGTGTGCATTCAGTGGAATTCACTCAATGGAACCACAATATGCAACTAATTTAATGGGAGATGACTGAAGGGTGGAGGGACACCAGAACTGCCTGTGCCACAGACAAATCCTAGGTGGGGAGCAGTGCAGTTAGGTTCCAGCAGGCAAACAGATATGGGTGAAAGTCCCTATGATGACTCCCACTGTTCCAACTGGCTGCAGTCAATGTGGACACCAGAGATGGCCCTGGGAATGTTGAAGGATATTCCTTTTGTTATGTTATCAGAGAAAGATGGAAGAGGGTTAATATTAGAGCATTCCAACACAAATGTGCCAATGCCAGATTCACTAGCCCACTATGTGAGCCCACTGCCTACTCTTATAAGGAAAACTACATTTGGGGTAATGGTTTCTATAGTCATGAATCCTACTGGAAGTTAGGAAACTCCAGCACAGACATGTTAGGGCTAAGGGCCTGCACCCAGCTTAGGGCCTGCTGAGTGAGTTCAACTGCGCCCAATCCCTCTAAGCTAGGGACAGCCATTCAAAAATCCTGTGCCTGAATTGATTCAGTCTTTGCAGGTTAGTCTAACTGGGCTAGGCTAAATCAGTTTTGTAACCAGACAGACATTTCAGAAATGCAGGCACATGCTTGCAGTGGTGCAGGAAGCTACAGCAGCTCTTCCTTCCCTTCCATAGCACTGAGCTGGGGGGGCGGGCGTGGCCAGGCCCAGGAAGGATGCTCTAGTGCCCAGCAGGGAATTGATAACACAGTGTTTATCATCCCTAATTCAGTATTTATCACCCCATCAAGAAAACAACAAAGGGGCATTACCAGCTACCTCTTGATTCTACGTGTTGATTCAGCACAGACTGTAGCCAGCATGTGGTCTGCTAGCTAATACACAGACACCTCTCTACAAGGCAGAGGAGGAGGGAATTCCTGCTTAACAGGGGAAAGCGGGGGGCATCCCGTAGTCTCTGGAGCTGCAGGCAGGGAGCAGAGGGGAAAGGCCAGCCCTGCTGTGGAGCAGACAACCCTGCCGAGCCCAGAGAGCATGCCAGGATGTTGGCGGTCTCTGGTTTAACTCAAACCAGCAAGAGGTCTGGGACAGACTTTGCATAAACTGGTTTGACCCAAATCAGTTAAGTCTGATACTACATTCAACCACGTTTATCTCAAACTGGTTTCAGCCATTTTCAAACTGGTTTATGTGCACTGAACATCTGTTCTCTTCCAGGTTTAAACCAACTTCTGAACACTTAAACTGGTTTATGTGTAATGTCTAACCCTAGTTCTATTTGCTGCAATCATCCAAGATGCGTTATAAACAGGGCCTAGTTTAAATTGCAGGGCCAGCTTGTGGTGTGGTGACTCTTTTAATCTTGGAGTTCCCCTTGTGTGTGCCCTGCTGCTGACGGGCAGACGGGCCCCATTGGCCCTGCAGCTTGCTCCTGATGGCCAGGAGGCAAAAATCACAGTTTTAAATATGCCACAGGTTTTGCCTCCTGTTCACTAAGCAGGAAGTGATGGGAAGCAAAAATCGCAGCATATTTAAAACCATAGTTTTCACCTCCCAGCTATCAGGATCAAGAGGAGGGGCCAGTGGAGCCCCACTGCCAATCAGTGAGGGAGCACATGGGGGGAATTCCTAGATTAAAGGTGCTGTCGTGCTGCGAGTTGAACCCACGATTTAAATCAGACCCTAGTTATATATCAGGTTGACAATGTTTTCTGGCCGAGTGCCAAAAACACTCACAAACTCAACTTGTAAGATGTTGGCATGCCAGGGACAGATGGCAGGGGGGAGCCTGATCCTTGTTCTGGCAGCACATCCCTTCCCCACATTCCACCCTAAGGCTCGCTTGCCAACCAAAAATCCCTCACGTGCCATGTTCTGGCATCCATGCCAGGGGTTGCCTACATCTGTTGTAAACCCAGTCCTTCGAGCTGAACTCCGGTTGTTGAATGCTTTACAGAACCACAGCTATGCCTGGTCTCTGGCTATATCCTAGCCTTTTTTTCCCTGATCTTGTTGTGTCTCCTGCCTCTACCCAGCTCCTCTCTCCTGCCCTCACTCCTATCAACCCCAAATGTGCACAGCCATTTCCTTTAAGTTCCTTGAATTCACCTAAAATGCTGTTCACACTTTAAGTTTTCATAGTGCAGAAGAATCTTATGAATGGGTCTGTTTTTTCCTGAGACCACTGAAGTAACGACGAGGGCTGATCAAGACAACGAATCAAGAAAATGGGCTGGATTCACTGCTGGTATAAATTAAAATTGCCCCACTGGAGTCAGTGAAGTGGTGTTGCTTTAGACCAGCCCAGGAATCTGGCTCAGCATATTAGCATGAATGGTTCATGACTACAGTACCCTGCCATGCAGAACCTACTTGTGATAACGCATTTCATTCCTGCTTATGCCTGTCTGCTCCCTCTCTCCCCAGCTATTTAAAGGACTTCCCCTCCCCCCTTCCCTGCCAGACTCAGGCAATTATTATTATTTATACAGAAAAACACAGGGTTCTTGCACTAAGGAGATCACGGTCTTGCTCTAACAAACTGAATCCCTGGGTCATATACTCCCACTCTGGCCCAACGTAGAGGACAATACAAACAGATTGGATATGCCTCTTCTCCACTATCACTGTTTCTCTTCTCTACTGCTCACTTCCCCTATACTTCAACCACTTCCCCCTGACACACATCTCTGATCTTACCACTCCCCCTTTTTAGTACATTTGAGGGACAAGTTCTAAACCCCCACCCAGATGCACAGCATTTTGTGCCCACCACCGTGCAGGTTCAACTTCAACACACAACCCGGTCCAGCACTCCGCATTTCTTCCCTTGCTCCTCCACTCCCCACCTCCAGCTCCCCACTCCATCCCCTTGTAGCTCCCACATTCTTAGTATCTCCACTTTCCTGGCTCCCTGCACCACCCACTCCAACTTTTGCTTCCTCAAGCATTCAACGACTGCATCCCTGCTTACTCCTTCCCTACTTTCTGCCCAGCGCCTACAAGCTGTTTCCACTCCTTTTTTCACTTTAGGACACTAGTATGGGAACTCATGGGACTAGGCTCAGAGCCTCTACCCAGGACTACTGGAGTTCTCTCCATTCTCTGAAAGCTTAGAGGCAGCTAGCAGGAGAGAGGTGAAGGAAGTAGCTGCTCCATTCTAGCCACAGCAAGTGCAGGTAGCACCCACAACAACTCCAAGTGTCACTTGGGATCACCATGCACATACTCCCCAGCATAATTCCCATCTTGTCCACAGCTGTGGCTATGAGAGGTCTTGAAAAACATTCCAAGTCCTGGAGCTTGATGGAGAAGGATGAGAGGAAGGCAATGACAGTTTAGAGGAGAACACTTTATGGTTAAAGCAGCAGGAAGGTAAGTGGATTTTAGTATCAGGAAAGCTTTACTGCTAGTAACAGTTAATATTTCATGATCTCATCTTTCTCCTATACCGTAGTAAGGAGAGAACAGAAGGGGGTAAATGAAATACACTATCCAGAAATACACAGGCATTCTGCTGAGTGAAAGCAGCATCTCTCAATGGATGTGTTATCTGCCAACCTGCTATGCCACTATAACATTCTTGGAAATAATCCTCAGGTTCTAATTACAGCATCTCTTTTCCTTTACAGTTTCCCCAAATCCTATCTCAGCAGATTTCAGCACTGGCAGAACTTGCTTCTGATGTGTTCTGTGATGACACCACCCTCTGCTTCAAACTACCCCCTTGTTTTTCTTTTCTATTTGAGCTTTCATTTAGTAACTGCCATGCTATGAAGCTCATCAGAGACTTGCTTTCAGCTGTCCTCAGAGACTTTGTCTATCTCTGGTGCTTACCCTGCTTCCTACACTTGTCCAGCAGAAGCCTTCTTACTGATGTGAGCCTTAGGTCTGGTTGAATACTAGAAAAAAAGCTGGTTAAATACATTGTCCAATAGCAAGGGACAATATTCCTCAAATAGTGTTTTCAATTTATACTATTAAAACACCACTATTAACGCACCATTTTCATTGGACCCCACTTAAGACCTCCTTCCCCTCCCCCAATGCTACCAATTCTTAAGGCTGGCATTTCTAAAGGAAAGAGATGAAGGATGGTAGGTGCTCCCATCTCATTGGACTTCAACAGGAACTGAATGCATAAACCTCTCAGACTCCCAGTGAAATCCCATCCCAATTTTTTAGAGAGTTAGCATGAGAGATGCTATTAAAAAAAAGTTCTACTGCGTTGTTTACTTCCTAAAGTGTTGGCACTGACTCTACATGTGGATATATAAAGTCACTTCCTGTGATGATGTCTCATTACTATCCAGAAATGACCATCTCCAGGAATCACAGGCATACAATTAATAGAAATCCAAGTTGAGGCTAGAAATAAGACTCATTTTTAAGTGGTGTTTAAGTACCCATCCCTGCACAGAGTGCTAAATAAAAACCTGATGCAGACAAGAAGGCCAACTCTTAAGTGTTCCCTTTACTGAATTCACATCCTGGTACTCTGCTGATTTGAATAAAAAGTTATTGGCAAAAGGTTGCATCGGTCCAGCTATTGAGACGATAAACCAAGACACATTTTGTATACTTGGGGGCAGAGGACCCAGAATTTCACAACCCACCCAGAGAGATCCTAGCAGGAGCCCTCTTTGGCAGAATACAGGGTTGGATGCAACTATGAAAAAGGACTTCTGGATCAGGAAAGGGTGATTTTGTCTGGTGTCTGCACCTGTGTGGATGAGCAGCATTGTACTCAGTTATCTAGAGGAGGGGGAATAACACAAAGCACCTGGTTCCAAGTTCTCCAGTCATCAGCCATGATTTAAAAAGCACCATTTCAAAACAAGCCAAACAAAACCAGGGGCCTGAACTGGAATGTGCATATAAGAATAGTAGAAATTGACCCATAAAATGCCCTTAGTCCCCTTCCCTCCTTTGAATCCTGGGGAAGCAATATTAAAGTAACATATGATAGCTCAAGATCTCATTGACATTCAGTAGGAGTTGGTAATTAATGGCTTATATACACAACAGCCTTCATTTAATCAAGATTATCTACAGCAGTGTTTTTCAGCCTGTGGTCCACAGACCCCTGGGGGTCCACAAACTATGTCTAAGGGGTCTGCAAAAGATGACTATAGTCAATCAGAAGTATGTGAACTCACATTTACAATTCAAAGGGGTCCACACCTCCATTCAAAAATGTTTAGGGGTCTGAAAATGAAAAAAGGTTGAAAACCACTGATCTAAAGCATGAAATCTAAATGGATTAATTAAACTGCATTGAACCTCTGTGTGGACACTAATTCAAAATTAAAATGGCCTTAATTTGATTGATCTGAATTTACTCTGGAGATGAAGCAAGTCAAATAAATAATACCCTTTTTAGAATTCTGATTAAATACATCTAAACCAGGGGTTTAACGCAGTTTAACTAATCCACTTCAAAAACTAATTAGGATGATTTTTTGAGCGTCCCTCAGTAAAGAAGCCCAACATTTTACTCCTGTAAAAATACTGGCCTGAGTGAACTGGCAGTCTGCATAATGTCCTGAGGGCAACAAATACAGGCAATTTTCTGCAATGAGATTTGGTGGATTAAGATCCAAATGTAAGGTTTCTTCCAGAGCAGGGCTGTCCAACTTCTAAGTTGCCAAGAACCACACTCCCCTCCCCCTCAAGCCACACTAGCAGCAGTTGCATGAACCGTGCCTAGACTACATGCCTGGGTGCCCCCTGATTGCATTGTATGCCTCCCTGCTGCACCACGCACCCAAGCACCTCTGCCACTGCACTATGTGCAGGGTGCCTCCTCACTGCATACTTGGGCACCCTACGGCTGCATCTTATGCTCTCCCTGCCCCTGCTGCTGCTCACTCACCCTTAGCTTCCTGGCTATGAGCTCCCCCTATGCACTATAGTGACTCCAGCACCCCAGGCTGTAGCCCCCCCCCATCCTCTGGGGCTGGAACAGGACAGGAAAGTTGGAGAAAGTGGGAGCTTGAAGCAATTGGGGGAGCAGAGGCTGGGTGGGAAACCAGGGGCTGCGATTAACCCCTTGTAGGCTGCATATGGCCTGTGGGCCACTAGCTGGACAAGCCTGTTCCACAGGATTTTCATTGAGGTACTGCCCTGACTGCTTTCACTAACTGTAGCTGTGCCATTTGACTGAAAAGAAAATATCTTCTCAACCTACACAGGGCTTGCACTATCGAATCGTGTGCAGTAATATCAATCTAGCTTATTGCTACACAACCTAACAGCATAACTTCAGCTCAGTGCTAACACAGTAGATCAAGAGTAGCTAAGAACTGAGATCCATCCTACCCTTGATGCAGGAATGAACTTAATCTGGTGCTTAACCACAGGTATGAGACCTTGCCAGGCCACACTGCTGCTGAACTGAGCTAGTAACCGCATGTCTTAGACCCCTGCATTCTTCAGCTTCTGCACAGATACTACAATATAGCTGGGGGGTATAGTTCAGACCCATTCCAAGCTTTACCCCCTTTTGAGTTTAACCTTACTGTCCTCAATCTAGTTTTGAGGTGAAGAACCTTCTACATTTCAGGATGAATAAACAGCAAGTTCATAATGGCACCACCTTGCTGATCCCATTAGAACAGACTTGGCATTTGACAAAACAGATTGTTGCTGGCAAAAGTTTATGCCTCTCTGAACCAGTTAGTCTCTAAGGGTGTCTTTACATGTGCTCCAGAGGGTGGGAGGGGGCACTTTAATTAGTGCAGCTCTTGGGAGCTGCTTTAATTAAAGTGCCCTCAGCATCTCATGTATTCAGCTTCCCATGCTTCAAAATGGTGACAGGGGCACTTGAACTAAAGCTCATTTGCCAAGCTTAATTAAAGCACCCCTGCCACCATTTTGAAGAGCAAGGACACTGAATACACAAGACGTGGAGGCTTCTGGAGCGTGCTGATTAGCACACTCCAGCAGAGTCGATTAATTGAGTCTGCTCTGACATGCTGTTAATTACAGTGCATTGCAGCAGATGTCCTACGTGTCTACAGGCACGCTAAGGTACCATCCTGCCCGGCTTTCTGGTTGTTAGAACTAGTCACCCAACACTGATCGCAATCGGCACCAGCTGCAACAAAGCAAGTGTAGCAGTGGCATCAAAGCAAGTTTTGGTAACACATGCTAAATCACAAAGCCCTTACTCATCTTTCATTTAAGATCAGTCATTACGCTGGGACCTTTATCTGCTGACATCTCATCTTTTCACTGTCAATCCCATTTAGGCTAAATTCAAAATGTTCTCCCTCCCTAGTCTCCACTGATCCCTGTCCTAGGCCATCACATCACCCACCCCCACCAAAGTAGCTACAGAAGGATGAAGCTGTCAAAGCTGAGGGAACAAGAATAAAGAACTCAAGGTCATGCTGCAAAAGCCATCTATATAAATCCCTCATGCTCCCAAGAGTACAAGGGAGCCCCACCCCTATTAACCTTTCCATGAGTCTCTTATCCTCAGCAGAAGAGTGTAATAGAAGCAGGTTTGGTCAGGCAAGAATAAGGTGGTGGTTACCCACACTCCTTCTTGCTCAAAACTGACCAATCCACTGCTTAAACACTGTACATTGCTCTCCATGCATTGCAACAACACTCAGACAACTGATAGCGTTGCTGATTAGGCAGTAGTTTTATACTTACACTCAGCAGGAGGCACTTATTTTCTTTGATGGCACCTATACAGCCCACAAAGCCGATGATCATCACGAAAGTCCCTGTGACGATAAGCAGGTTGGCAGCCGAGAGGGATGGGAAAGAGGAGGAGAGGGTAGCAAAGTTTCCTTGGGTAACAGCCAGCCAGATGCCCACTCCAAGGATCCCACAACCACCAAGCTGAGAAAACAGGAGGAAACAAGTAAGGTCAGTCATAGCATCCAGGCAATTCTTATCATCATTTTCTATATCCCAGTGGTGGCTAGCAGTCCCACTGGGCTAGGGTCTGCATATATACACACTACGAGATAATCCCAAGCCTAAAGTGCTTTCAGCCTCAGCAAACAAAGGGTAGAGGAGGGCACCTTTATTATCCAAGCTTTATAGATAGATAGGACACTCTGGCACAGAGACAGTCACAAGAACAGAGGTCTCACTGAGTGTGCAACAAAGTCAGTCATAGAAATCTACATAACTTAAATCTCTTATTCCAGAGACCAGATTCAGAGGCCAGATCATAGGGGGTAGGTAGCTCACCCATGTCAAAAATTCCAATTACAGTCTACAAGAAAAGGAAGCAGATGGAAAAGATGGTCTGAAAACTTTTGAACTTTGAAGAGGCAATGATGCATAAACCATAAAGTGAAGATGACGATGATTATGACAAAAAGTCATAAAAAAATTAAAACTCAAATTAATCTTCCACAGTGAGCCACGGGTTCAACTAATGCGTCCTAATTCTTTGTCTCAACCACAAAACCAGTCACTTCCTTTCTTGTTCTTGAGGGAGCAAAAAGCACGTTCAGGAATCAAAGGTGGATTGTGGTCTGGTTGGGGGCTAAAATGAAACAGGCACAATTTAGGTAACTCCAAGAGCTGTCTAGAATACACCTTACCCTCTACACTACATCCACACATGCTATTGCCTAGACATATCTTCTAATCCTTATACACATTTATAAAAGACTTGTGTCAGAACACCATATTTCTGTCCTAACGAGTGCCTATGTCAGAGAAATTCTCTTGATCCAAGGAATGAGGGTTTATAGCGTGAAGGGGCCATAAGAGGAAAGAAAATTCTCCATCTTTCTGGTATTACAAACGGTAATAACACTCATCCATACTGTGGTTTAGTCAGTTTGTCATATTGGCTCTCTGAGGAGAATATGAAGACTTCCTATCTGGTCTAGGAAAGCACAAGGAGAGATGGAAGAGTACATGGTTCCCAGGTTGCAATACCAAGAAGGGCTTGACTGAGAGGCAGGCGCAGCCATCATGGGAAGGGTAGGGAAATAGAATTGATAGCTATGTCCCACAAGCGAGCTTTTTAAAAATGCACACATTTATTAGCCTGCTGCTTACAACTTAGAGAAAGTCTGCAGAATGGTAACAATTCAAGTAAAGCTGAGCAATTAAATAGAATTAAACCAAAGGGGAATTTTGCATTATAATAGTCACAGCAGAGCATCACTTAGGTTTCTTTCTTTCATTATTTCTTCTTAAAATAACAATTTTATGGAGCTTTATAATTGCACTTCATTATTCAAATTATTAAATGCTAAGAAATAAATCGCATTCATAAAGTAATAAGTCACATGTAGGAGCACTTCACTTAACTGTCTGCATAAAATGGATGAACACAAGAATATTATGAACCAAAACAAGGGAAAAAAACACAGCTAGTACAAAACCCAGGAACCAGACTGTGGAAATGGATGAGGGAAGGGAAAACCAAGTAAAATGTATCTCTCAAGTGCCTATTGCTCCCATCAGTTGTTTGGGACAGTCTGTACTGTTGCAATGCCTTTGTCTTTCACCCCATTCCAGTAAAAGGCAAGGCAAGCCACAGAGCTCAGAGCAGAAATAAAGGGGAGCATGCATAAACTTAAAGGTATTTTCCAATAGTTTAACCTGTTCCCTTTGCAGCAGTCAGCCTATTTTTGCAGGAAGCTTTTAAGAGTTGTGACCAATACCTTACGCCAGCCTTTTGGGATTGAATTGGTATCACAAAGAAGAAATGGATCACAAGTACCAAAACTGGATTCATCCCCGGCCCTTATATGGAACTCATCTAAGTCAGAGAGCTCCTTATGTCCTGTCTCCTGCGACATACCCTGGACAAGCACCAGGAACACTAACTCATGCTAGCTCAAATATACCCTGCTACATGTTGGCATCACCAAGGTTTCTCAGAATGCCTAATTTGACTAATTTATGATCAAATGGGCTGAAGGTGCCCTGATGGGCATATCTCCAAGAACTGATGAGTGGACTTTGAAAAGCTATTAATAGAAGCAATGAAAGTGAACAGTGGCTTCAACCTCCAGCATAAGAAATTAGGCTGGATATTAGAAGAAACTTTATGACCACAAAGGTCCTTAAGCATTGGAAAAGGCTACCTGGAGAAGTTGTGGATTCTCCATCCTTAGAAGTTTTCAAGAGCAGGTTAGACAGACATTTTACATGGTTTAATGAGGAATGATTCTGCCTTGAACAGGGAACTGGACTAGATGACTTTGTGAGGTCCCTTCCAGCCTTACTTTCCTATGAGCAAAGGAAACACTAATTTGCCATCTAGAAAAAAAATCTTAAGAATTAAGACCTATCCAACTGTAGACCAACATTTAAGGAAAAGTGGAGTCAGACCAGATGAAAGGGCAGGAGTTAGGACTAGTCAAAATATCAGCTAACCCACTCCTGGGAAAAATCCTCAACTAGCAGTGGAAATAAATGCTAAGATCTTGCAGTTGTTTTCTTTCCCTCTGAATTTCATTATCTTATGTCTCAGCATCAACCTCTGAACCCTGGGCACTCTAAGGCAACACAAATATCTCAGTTAAGCCTCCCAAGTACAGATGCCCAGGGGCAACAGAGGTATCCATTTGCAAAACATTTAGCTAGCATCTTTCATGTGCCATTTATGAAGCAATTTGGTGACACCAATAAAACTCAAGGTATTTCAGCTCCTTTAACGTTGTCATTGTTATTTAATTGCTTTGTCTGATACTAAATGCATCCAACTATATTCTGTAGGATATGAGCTGCATCTCGCTAACTAGAATTGTTCTTAAACAGGCTGCAATCCTGGCTTCTGTAATACCTGCTAAATTCTTAGGATATGAAGGATATCCTAAGATATAAAGTCATCCAAATACCATTTCCCTTAGGATAATAGGTTTCCTGAGGGTACTCTTCCTCTCCTCAAACTGGCATTTGATTCCACAGGGGCCTCAGAGCCTTTCTAACATCAAAGTTTAGCTGTTAGCATATTGTTTTTGTTTGTCAAAAAAGGTCAATCACTGCAGATCCAACAGCCATGTACAATCTCACAAGATTGCATGAAGAAACAGAGAACAGTCTATGTAAATACTACAGTTTGGCAGCACACAGCTCAAAATTTTTTGCCACTTTGCTAGCATAGGCATATCACCAATGTATACCAGCTGATGATTGGGCCCATTGTCTTCAAAGGGAAGGGTGGAGCTGTTCATTAAGGTGATTGATCAAAGGCCGACAGGCTACAAATGCTTCCCACAGCATTCCAGTGTCTTGGGAAATGACTCTTTCAGCAAGCGAGC
This sequence comes from Crocodylus porosus, assembly GCF_001723895.1. NCBI lineage: Eukaryota > Metazoa > Chordata > Crocodylia > Crocodylidae > Crocodylus > Crocodylus porosus. The sequence goes on along the minus strand of NW_017728947.1, from coordinate 1,226,259 downwards.
CCAACTCATTCCCCCTGGCTCACGCCAAGGGATCACAGAAATACTTCTAGCAGGAAATGGCATCACACAGAACAGCAGCCATACTGTCTTAATTCAGTTATGTTCATTTTCCTTGAATTACAGCTCCCTCCTTAAGGGCCCCACATTGAAATCACCATCTACTAAGTTCTGCCTGGAGCAACAAGGGCTCCCAATCAGACCCAATCATATTATTCTTTCAGTGTGGATGTCACAAAGCACTTAAGACGCATTTAAATCTCCTTTTATAAACATCCCTTGAAATAAACTTTTAAGCACAGGTTTAAGTATTTTCCTGAATAGAAGCTCAAGGAAGCCAAAGTCCATCAAGGTCAATAGGGCTGTGTCTAGACAAGTGCAGCTGTTTGTTTCCCAGGGACAAGTAGCAGCGACACATCTTGTGCCACTGCTACTTATCCCCGGAGAACACACGTGCTCTGGCACTCAGCTGGTTATGCTTGGTGCGGTAGGGAAGGCCAAGGCCAGCAACGATATTGGCCCTAGCAGCCTTACCTGGGGTCCTGGAGGGCTCGGGGAGTGTGGCTGTGGCAGGCCAGTCTCTGCTTTTGAGCAACGCTTGCTGCCACCCCTGCTTTTTTATGGAGTGGGGCTTTTTGACCTCAGAATCTCTCAAGGTTCAATCCCCCCCCAAAATGCTGCAAAGTAGCAGCGTGGTGCATGCTTGCATGCTGAGTGTGTGGTGCCACAGAGTGGTCTGTGGTGCCACATACCACACATCCACGCTATTCTGGATGCAGCCTAGGACTCTTTCTGTCAACATCAGCAGAATTAGTATCTAGTCCCCATTGACCAAATGGACCAATGATGAGTAACTTGAAGTAGGCCCTTCTTTACCAGTCTCCGAGTCTACCAGTGCTGTTTCTCTCAATCGAAGACCCCAGGATTGAGACAGGTCTCATTGATTTACATTAGTGATTTTGGAGCAATGAGAACCAGTGTAAAAATGTTGTCGTTGTTTCTCTGCTGCCTGCCTGTCTGTTTTGATTTCTTCCTCTTGATGCCTAAGAAGATCCAATTTACGGATAATTTTACTGAGTTATTTATGCTGTTCTTTGCCTCTTTTTTTTTTCTCTCTCTCCCTCTGCTTGTTTGTGCCAAGGAACTGGCGGAAGAGTGATGAGATGATAGTTCCTGACAGCTTTCAGAGCTTGCTGCAATGTGAAATAAAACAAAAACAAAACCACTAATGGAGCTGCTTTTGATAGCTTTACTGCATTCAAGAAGGCCCCCAAATTGTCACAGTGATAGCAGACACTAATCACTAAAACAAAAGAGCAACAGAAAGACTGCAGCAGTGGCTTGATATATTGGCAAATAAGTACAAGCCTGCATTGATTTCATGTAGTGTGAGAGAGCTGAGTCCTGTTTATCAAAGATGACACCTTCTTCCAGATCACTGACAATAATAGTATTTGTTCTTTGAATTGAAAAATTCATAATGCTGTTTTGCCCAGTTATTTACTCCTTTGCCAATGATATCCCCAAAATAATCTGAAGGCAAGGTCTGAAGCTGATCATACCTACCTGTACCAGTGTTTTGTTTCAGTATTAGTAGATATTTTTATCCTCGTATAGCAACTTTCTTTCAGAGAGTCAACAGTGGGACAGAGAAAGAGGATAGCTTTGCAGTTAAGATACTGCAGTAGGACTCAACAGCTCTGGATTAGATTCTTGACTCTGCCACAGACTTCCTGATGCAAATCAAAATAGCTTTATTCCTGTGAATCTCAGTTTTCCATCTGTAACCATGCATTCCTTTGTCTGCCTTGTCTGCTTTTATAAAATATTATATGCTTTTCAGAGCAGGGATATATATATATACAATGCATAACATGTTAGAGCCCTAATCTTTAAAGGACCCCAAAGGCACCACTGAAATCCATATAACAACAACAAAGTGTATCACAACAAATAATAAATATCTAGCCCAGATGGTGTGTGAGTGTGTGTGTGTTATCCCTATGAATAAATGAGAGCATAGTAATGCACGCTTGGTCCCAGACCCTTAAGAAAGAGAATCTACAGGCACAAAAATGTTCTCACACCAAGAATAAATTCAGAGGAACTCCACTGACAACAGCCAAGTTTCACCAGTGTAAGCATGATCAGAATTTGGGCTAAGGTGTCCTGATTCCTTGTCCCTGTACTCTAATAGACAGAGCACATCTCCTCCAAGCAGCCTCAGGATCTCAGCCATGTTTAGACCCCAAATGCAACACTGTTCTCTTTGCCCAGGTAGAATGTGATTCTGTGTATGTCTATGAACCACAGCATGCATTATGTTCTTTGCAGCAGCATACATATAGAGGGCTGGATAAATAGTAAAAAATCAGATCTAGTTCATGAAATATGGGGAATGTTGTGTCTGTACAAGGAGTCTTTGCATGGAGACAATATAAAGCATGCCTATCTTTCCAAAGACAGCTACTGGGAGACTAAATACAAGCTGAAAGTGTGCACATCAAATCATGGAGAGACCCATCAAATTAAGAAACAATTGTGCTGAATTAAATGGAGCTCTAGCAGAATCAGATGAACCTGGAACGGAAATGAAACAGGCCCTGAATATTTGTACAAGGGAATCTTCTGTACCATGCAAACTGAAGAGAACAAAGAGGAAAAGGATATACTTTGGTGAACAGGCAAAAACAAAGGCAAGAGCTTATTATTTGTGCCTGAACCAGACTTCTTTGAGTTGGCTCCAGGTGCACTCTCTCCTCTGAAAGTCTTGGAGGTAAATGATCTCTGTGGGCAGGGAGTGGAAACAGCACAGAAAAAAAATCAATTAAGTCAAGTCCCTTTCCTAAATTTGACTTTTTTCACTCTGAGCAATTAAAGTCAAGTTTCTTGCTGGGAATTTGGAATATGCCAGACTCCCTTTCTCTATATACCCCATCAGCAGTGAAATGCTGTTACCTTCAGGATTTAGTTAAGATGATTGCCTTATCCCAGCTGAGGCTCCTCACTCTGGCCCCTAGCCCAGGTTACACTTAAGATGTGATTCACCAGTTCGTTATATGGTAAGTAGTTACATGTCACACATTCAATCAGTTAATAGTGTGATAAAACAAGGAATAAGCTACAAAGTTATCACACAAAAATGCATAATAAATTTGTGGCTGGTTCCTATTACATCATTAGCTGAATGTGTGGCCAGGCTGGAGCTCCCACCCATGGAGTGTGACCCTGTGGCTGGAAGCCCTGTCAGCTGATGGGGTTCCCAGCTGCACCATGCACCCCTGTGGCTGGAAACTCCCAGCTGTGAGACCAAGGTGTGCCCTATGGCTGGGAGCCTGGATCAGCTGGAGGAGCTCCCAGCAGCAGGAGCACACGATGCACCTCTGTGACTGGGAGACCCATCAGCTGACAGGGCTCCCAGTCACAGGAGCCTACTACTTGCCAGTGCAGGAGGAACCCAGATTGTGATCCCAGGTTCCCCCTGCATTGGCAATAAGGTGTGATGGGACCTGATACTTGACCCCAAAATCATGCTTCCTGCCATGCATGTGTGGCATGGCAAGAAGCATGACTGTGAGGATTGCACATCAGATTCCATGGTGTCTTTACGTGCACATCTTCCAGGGTTCCCTGAAACATGCACACCCAACAGTACACATCTAGACAATAAACACATATATCATTTATGAGAACAATTTCCATAGGGAAATTGAGGCCCTCCCCTGAAATTGCCCTGTCCATAGCCCATATTTATACAAACCTAGGGAATTTCTTGTCTGGCTGGTTGCAACTCTCTGGCCAAACAGTTGGGAGAGGAGCGCTGGATTTACAAAATAACAAGTACTGAAACCAATTAAAGTAAATACTTGAAACTGCACTAAGAAACAAGCTGTCAGCAAAGGCATTCGCTGGTGTACAGGAATACTACAAGAATCATGGCTAAGAGCTGCTTTGGTGCTTTACAATATGGCCTGTGGAAGATGGGGGAAGCATACAGCTGCACTGTCTTAAGAGCAAAGCAAGGATCATATTGTGACTCCAGGAATCTGTGCCTAACCTTCTGCACAGATGCATTCCTTCTACTTCTACACTAATGCAAGTGCACAAGCTGTCATATTATGTGGGAACAGGATCAAGGCCCTGTCTACTTCCCGAATGTAACAATGCACGTCCAGGTAACTGGAGGAAAAGATGAGGAAGAGTAATAACTTGGTAGTGAATACTCTGCCCTCTAAACAAGTGCTTTATACAACAGAAAAAGGGGTTCTTTATGTCTCTTTCTCCTGCACAAATAAGCCTTAATAAAGCCGATATATTTCTTTTCCAAAGGAGTTTTCAAGCAGTTTTCATAGTTATTTACATGTACAGAATATAGCAGTAGTTTATTCTGGTGGTGATAAAGCTTTGGACAGTTATAACAGGGTCCAAAAGTAAAGATGGCAATCTATTCATGAACACTTTCTCTCTCTCTCTCTCTCTCTCTCTCTCTCTCTC
>NW_017728947.1:1186713-1221668 GCF_001723895.1 Crocodylus porosus | reverse complement strand
CTCTCTCTCTCTCTCTCTCTCTCTTTTGGTGAAAAAATGTCTCATAGAATTACATCTTTAGAACTGTTCTAATAAATTATTCAGACTGCAATGCATACATTTAAAATTGATCTTACAACATTGTAAACAAAGTAATCCCAAACAGCCCCCAATATGCACATGCAGTTGGAGGAATTAATTATGCAGCGACAGCTACACACTTACAATAGAGCAGGAGAAATTGCCTCATTGTTCATTATAATGATCTTGGTATCCTTAAGTGATTTTTTATTGGTTTTATTACGTAGAAAGTGCATCTAATCAAGGATTCTAATATTATATCTGATTAATATTCCCACACCCTAGCTTCTCATTTAGATATACTCTGTCGTCTTCTACCAAAAAAAAAAAATTCTACTGATATTGGTAATGAATTACACTTGGATTCTTTCATGTTGCAGCAAATTTAATTCACGTAGTCAAAGGTATTTTTTTTTAATTACCATTTCTAGACCAACACAATAATTATGCTAAGCTCTTACAATCACACTGGCTATAAAGTTAATTTCCTGTATACATACTTTATGCCATTGCCAAGTACAAAGCCAAATAAAAGTAAACAATAAAACATTAATATCATGGTACTAACAAAATCACAGTAATAATTATCCTAGTAATCTAATGGATACCTAAACAATTGTTTCTTTTATTCCTCCAACTGTTCTTGCTTGTCAAACACACTGACAGTTGCAAAAGCACTGAAAATCCTGCACTGAAACAGTTTAATGTATTGTAGTGAGCATAGGTTGCTAGAGAAGAACATGTAAGGGACTTATCAGTGGCTTAGCCAGGTTTTATTGACTATTTACTTTAGAAAACTAGTCTTTGGCAAGAAGAGCACATAACCAATGTTGGGGGTCTAGGTTCTACTAGCAATAAAGGATAAGTAGGCCAGGTATGGTAGACTCAGTGTAATAGCCTTGTGGACATTTGTTCACACCATAAAAAATCACTACATAGTTTGGTGCTTCTTTTCTCCATATGGATCTAGGACAGAAATAGCATCAAGTAGCACATAGCATTAATAGAATACTTTGGCAGAGGTAATAAGGAGGAGGACTGATGCTTGTACAACACATGCAGGCATCTGGGGCACTCTGGAAGGAGACAATTCTGTTGTGCTCATTTCAAGTAAATTGAATAAATGTGTCCCTGTGCCTTTTCCTCTCCCCCTCCCCCTCAAAGCACCCAGACTATTTTTTTGAATGAACCAGATTAAAAGACAGGAATTCTTTCCTTCCCACATTAAATAATTATTTACTAAAATACCTGTACCTGGACAGAATATTTGGGAGATTTAGAAGAGGAGCCTTCAAGATGTTAAATATGATGTAATTTAGCATATCTAGGGAAAACCAGGGAAATTAAGAGAATGGCCATGATCCCTAGGCAGCATGGAGTGTTGTCATTTCACTGAATTCAGCACCTGGTATTTGAAAATAATAACAATTCCCACTGCAGAGAGAAGTGATGGTACTAGTTCTCTCTCCTATACCTACTCCCCACTTATAACTTACAATTTCAATTTGTCCAGTACCAGCCTATTCTCAGGGCCAGAATAGTATGCAGGCAGGGAGAGCAACGACTCAAATAGGTCTCATAATTTTGCTCTGTAGTTAGTTGTCACTTGGCTCTTACTGTTGTACCTCTTAATTCAAACAAGAGAAGTCCAAAGTCAAATTGTGTTCCTTAGATCCTTTAGGTTTATAAGCCATCTCTCTGTTGATGTGGGTAAAGACTCCTACTTAGGCTCATCTTGCCAAATCTAAGGGAGTCCTCTGCTAGCCTGTTATATACAATTTGCTAGATTTTTTGCATTCTTGACCTGTCACATTTGCAGGCAAATCCTGGACCAGTTACCCAGGAGAAATGAATTCCAATTATTTCCCTCATTCTGAAAGTCACTCTTTGAACTACAAATGAAATTTGCACAAAATGTGTTCTGCATGGAAACAGATGCATTGAACAAACTAAAATGATTTTCTCTCTGCAACCCTCCAACATGGTATCTCCTCCTTTCTCCTGCAGTCTCTTTATTCATAGATTGTTAGGGGCTGGAAGGGACCTTGTAGATCATCAGGTCCAGTCCCCCTACACTAGGCAGGAAAAGACAGCTAGGGTCAAGTGACCCCAGCGAGGTGACTGTCCAGTCTCCTTTTGAAGATTTCCATGGTAAGTGACTGCACCACTGCTGGAGGGAGTTTACTCCACAGTCTGGACGCCCTGATTGTGAGGGAGTTTTTTTCCTGGAATTGAGCCTGCAGCAGCCTTCCAGGGGTTTGTATTCATTGCTCCTGGTCTTCCCCGGGGTGCCCTGGTGAACAGCTGCTCACCAAGTTCTTGATGTACTCCCCTGATGCAGCAGTAAGCCACTACCAAGTCCCCTCCCAGCCTTCTCTTCTGTAGGCTGAAGAGGCCCAAGTCCCTCAGCCTCTCCTTGTATGGCTTGTCTTGCAAGTCCTTGATCATACAGGTGGCTCTTCTCTGGACCCTCTCAAGTTTTTCCATGTCCTTGCTGAAGTGTGGCACCCAGAACTGGACACACACCTCCAGCTGTGGTCTCACCAGTGAGAAGTACAGTGGAAGTATCACTTCCATAGTTTTGCATGAGACACAATGGTTAATGCATGCCAGTGTGTTGTTTGTCCTGCTGGCCACAGCATCATACTGCTGGCTCATGTTCATACGATGGTCTATCACTACCCCTAGGTCCCTTTTGGTCATGGTGCAAGTCAAATTGTCGCCACTGAGCCTGTAGCTATGTTGGGGATTATTTTCCCCCAGATGGAACACCTTATACTTCTGAGTGTTGAACTTCATCTGGTTCCAGTCCACCCAACTTTCCAGCCTGTCCAGGCCTGCCTGTATCTGCAACCTATCTTCTGGCATGGCCATGCTCACCCATAACTTGGTGTCATCTACAAACTTGGCCAGCGAGCTTTTCACCCCCACATCCAAATCACTGATAAAGATGTTGAAAAGCACCGGTCCAAATATAGACCCCTGAGGGACGCCACTGGCCACTTCTTGCTAGGATGATACAGATCCATTCATGAGAACTCTCTGGATCCTATCATGTAGCCAGTTTTCCACACACTGAACTGCTGAGCAGTTAAGACCACAATCTTCCAATTTTTCCACAAGGCTATTGTGGGATACTAGATCAAAAGCCTTTTAGAAGTCAAGGTATATAATGTTGACCTTCTGTCCTGCATCCAGGAGGTAAGAGACTCATTCATAGAAGAAGATGAGATTGGTAAGACAAGACCTACCCACAATGAAGCCATGCTGACCGTCGTTCAGAATCTTACACTCAAAGAGAGTATTGCACATAGATTCTTTAATGAGTTTTTCCAGGATTTTCCCTGGGATGGAGGTTAGGCTGATTAGCCTATAGTTGCCCGGGTCCTCCCTCTTCTCCTTCTTGAAGATGAGCACAATGTTGGCCCTCTTCCAATCCTCAGACAGCTTCCCTGCGAGATCCTCGGGGATCTCTCCTTTTGCTACACTATGGCAAGGATATTCAAGCATACCAGGAGCATATCCTAAGCAGATGTTAACCATTATAGCTCCATCAGACCTGATAATCTGACTTACAGTTCCCATCAAAATAAATGAGAAATGCATCCAAAGAGTCTTGGTCATCATAATAATCCCAGCTCTTAACTACAAGGACACGGCACAGCTTCTTGCTAGAAAGATGTTAATCTGCAGGTGGGCATGGATGCGGCAGGAGGTCTGGCAGGGCACAATGATTAATGTCCCACCTTTTCAACTCTGAAATCCACCTGCACTTGTAAGAAAAAATGAATCTGGTAGTCTCCACATACTTCCGGGAAGACATTCAGAGGCACAACTAGACCAAAAAATCTCTCTAATCTATTCAAGCCCAGGATTGCAACAAGGTGTATCAGTGCAGCTGCATAGCACTCCCAGGCAATCCATCCCTCACCAAGTTCACTTTGGCTCTCATACCTTCATTGCTTCTAAGATGCTCACACTCATCTCTGAATGAGTGCCAACTCTACCCAATGCGTTGTCCCTATAACAATAATGCTTTGCAAAGCAGATACTGCCCTACTATCATGTTTGGAGCTTCATGTTAAAAGCAGGATCTATTCCTCCCTGCCAATATGTTTTTACTCTGTTGCAATGTGATTTCACTCTTGTCCTCTTTCACTGAGATTTTTCACAAGCCCTAGTAAGTAAGAAGTTGCCAAAGGATAGAACTGCCATTCCTTGCAGCTCTGCAGATAAGCATCACATGGTGATTAAAAATTTAAAGCTCAGCAAAACTAATTGTTTGGTCTTGCTATGCCACTTCCTTTTCTTCTGGGTTTAAACACATTTTGCAAGAACCCCAAAAGCTCCTATTTGACATGCTGATGAAATTGAGCGCCGCTATTTACAGAAGCAGCAAACAAATTCCTACAGAAATTACTGCACTGAATTATCAGCTGAAATAAATCAATTTAGCTTTGCTGGACTCACTGTGCTGATTTATACCAGATGAGGATGTGGCTCATAGTGATGTTTTGAACTTTATTTTAGCACAAGGTGACATGCTGCCTTTCCTGTTTCCCTCTGGGATTACACGCATCATAGTGCAGTCTTGTGCTGTCCATTGTACTGAACATTATTTATCAAGGTGGTGGCAAATGTCATTATCCATTGTCCTGAAACGAGCTATCCTACAAGGTGCATTGTCGCATCTAACTAATGACCTCTGTGACGGAACCGTTGCCCTGTTGGTAAGGACAGACCTACCACTAGTTTCTCTGATCCTGCTGGCACCTATTTCAAGAAAACCCATAAATTTATACTGCTACCTTTATCTTCAATCCAGTGGTTCTCAATCACAGTGCTGTAGCACAGGTCCCTGACTGTTGCTACGGCCAGATAAAAGTGTCCTGTATGCCTGGTGCACAGCCAGAACAGGAATGGCTGCAGTATAATCATGGACTCCCGCTTGTCTTAGGGTTTTTTGACAGTCTGAAGCAGGCAGGAGCACCTGCTCTTGCTATAGCCCTTTCTGATCTGAACTGCATAGCATCTCCCAGAAACAGGAGTGCATGGGGCAGGTGGAACTGTTCCATTTCCAAGAGAAGCATGGTGGTATTGGGGGTGGGGGCAGAGATTAGGAAAGTCTGAGGCCATAGCAGACAGTCCTGCCTGCTTTAGATTTATCTGGCTGTGCATAAGGAGTATGGAGTAGCTTCATGATGGTGGTGGAAGCAGCAGCATCACCCAGTTGAGAACCACTGACAAAAGCTGAGGCAGCCCAACAGTGGTGCTCAACTGGGGATATGCCAAGTTCAAAGAAGTCATGGAGGGTACTCTGAATTTAAAAAGGTTTAGAACCACTGCTCTAACCTATATGATTGGCTTTATTTTAGTGCCTTTGGTATTTTCCAGGGCAACCCGCTGTAGTAAGATCCATTAAATATTATAGGAATTCCACAAAAGATTCTGCTGTTAGAGGGCAGGCAAGATTCAGATGCAGGATCACCAAAAAGGCCTTGGTTTTGCTGATAACAGCAGCAATATTTGAAAATGTGCTCTTCCAGTTTCCCCAGGTTAACTAGCATCTCTTTGGAGCATTCATTACTCTTCTGCTACCTAATTAAACCTTTCAAATTGCATTTCAATGTAATCAAAGTGTGCTTGAGTAAAAAATGATGGCATCAAAATAAAAGAAAGAAAATGGGACTATTTTTCTCATATTGCCAATGGGGAAATGAACTGGAAGTTATTAGGTTGATGCCTGATGTTGCATTAGTAGCATTCCCTTAAGGTAGGTATATTTCTATAATTATATTTGTTATGTGAATCAGAGCTGACACAAAACCAAACTCCAATTGTTGTGACCTAATGATATTCAGTCTAAAATGTGTTTTTTCCCCCAAGTGAAAATGCACTGAAGTACTCTTGGTTGGACTCATCCTGTCAAATTCAGTAAAGCAAGCAAAATGTTGAAGTCTACCTTTATTGAGAAAAGTGCTTAAGCATGTTTTTAAGTACCATTGACCTTAATAAGTAGTTTCAGTAATATGCTTAACTAAACTATATCAGAAAGCCATATCACTGACTGAGGATATAAAAATGTAAAAATGATAATAGTGAAGATGGCCTGCAATGACAGTGTTATAGATAACAGACTAAGAATTACCTCAGAATGTTTAAAATTGATTATTAACGCAACAAGTGCGTAATTTGGAAATTTTACTTCAAACAGAGGGAATTATAAGTAAGTCACTGATTTAATGAGATTTTAACAGAAAATGCAAAGCAAACACAATTATTGGAGAGAGTTGTATGTGTGTGAGGGGAGGGGATGGTGAATACAACTTGAGGAAGAGATTATACATCTGCTTCAGATTCTAATTTTAACTCCTGCCAAACTGAAAATATTAAAGCGTATTCATTCACTCCTCAAATGTCATTTCCAAATCCACCTGGGTTGATCATAATGAAATCAATACAGTTGGGAAGAGGGATATGTGCATAAGCTCCAAAATCACAATCTAGCAGATGAAATTAAACCTGTTTTGAAAAGCCAATAAAGAATGGAAGGAGACAGACTGTGCAGTGAAGCTGCTTTTCTCTGAAAGGTGGTCTCTAAAAATTAATACAAAACTTTTTAATGACACCATCACATATACTAGGAAGGACATCCATAGAAATCTAAACCACATTCTAGTCATTTAAACTCTAAGGAAGCTATAGTGGGATTTAAAAAAGAAAAAGCAAACAATATATTTTAAGATCAGAGATGGGTTTGCATATAAAGTGAGTAGTTTGATACCTGGAAAGGAGATAAGATAGAATTACCTTAGTAAAGGTGTTTGGTGGGTTTTTGAAAGTAAATCAGGTTCATGGGGCACTGCCCAGGGATTCTGGAGGCCCCAGTTCAATTTCCTGCTTTTTCAATGTTGTTTGGCAAGCCATGCAGTGGCATTTCTACAACTGTGCTTCTCACTATCACAAGGGTGCATCTACACGTGAAATTAGTGCACCTGAATAAACACCAGCACAGTTCATGCCAGAGTTTTTTGCTCCCGGGAAGTGCCATTTGAACGTTTGCCCAGGATCACAGTAAATTAAGCCAGGGTGGCAGGGAACTGGGGAGGAGGTCAGCCTGTCAGTTCCTCCATCCTGGCTCAGCAGGCTGTAGAGTGACTGATGGGGCATGAGGATGCTACGGTGCAGGGCTAGCCAGCAGGAAGCCCCACACTATAGCACTCTTGTGCCCCAGCCAGCCCCAGTCACCACCTAAACATGCACAGGCTAATAGTGTCGCACATGTAGATGTAGCACTTTATTGCAGAGATAATTAATCAACTTCATAGTTTCATAGTTGGTAGGGTCGGAAGGGACCTGAGCAGATCATCAAGTCCCACCCCCTGCCATGGCAGGAAAGAATGCCAAGGTCAAACAACCCCTGCAAGATGCCTATCTAGCCTCTGTTTGAAGACCCCCAGGGTAGAAGGTAGCACCACTTCCCTTGGAAGTTGGTTCCAAATCCTAGCCGCCTTGACTGTGAAGTAGCGCCTCCTGATATCTAGCCTGAATCTACTCTCCATCAACTTATGGCCGTTATTCCTTGTTACTCCCAGTAGTGCTTGGGGGAACAGGGACTCTCCCATTGCCTGCTGGTCCCCCTTGGCCAGTTTATAGATGGCCACCAGATCCCCCCTCAGCCTTCTCTTGTGGAGGCTGAACAGGTTCAGGTCCCGTAGCCTCTCCTCATAGGGCCTGCCCTGCTGCCACCCGATCATGTGAGTGGCCCTCCTCTGGACCCTCTCCATGTTGTCCACATCCCTCCTGAAGTGCGGCGCCCAGAACTGGACGCAGTACTCCAGCTGTGGCCTGACTAGTACCGCATAGAGGGGGAGGATCGGGATCACCTCCTTGGACCTGCTCGTGTTGCATCTGTAAATGCATGACAAGGTGCAGTTGGCCTTCCTGGCTGCGTCCCCATGTTGGCAGCCTATGTTCATCTTGGAGTCTATAATGACTCCAAGATCCTTTTCTGCCTCTGTGCTGATGAGAAGGGAGTTCCCCAGCCTGTAGGTATGGTGCTGGTTCTTCCTCCCCAGGTGCAGCACCCTGCACTTGTCCATATTGAATCCCATCTTATTCTCATCTGCCCACCCTGTAAACTGTCCAGATCCAATTGCAACCTGTCCCTCCCTTCTAGTGTGCCCACCTCTTCCCACATCTTAGTGTCATCCACGAATTTGAACAAGGTGCTTTTCACCCACTCATCCAAGTCGCTGATGAAGGTGTGGAACAGCGTGGTCCCAAGGACTGAGTCCTGGGGCACCCCACTGCCCACATTCCTCCAGGTCAAAAATGACCCATCCACCACCACTCCCTGGGTGAGGTCCTCCAGCTGATTGGCAACCCATCTGACTGTGTAGGCATCAACACCACCATCTCCTAATTTTTTAACGAGAATGGGGTGAGGGACAGTGTCGAAGTTCTTCCTACAGTCCAGAAAGACTACATCCACCATGACACCTGCATCCAAGGATTTTGTGACCTGGTCATAGAAGGCCACCAGATTGGTCTGACAGAACCTGCCTCTAATGAACTCGTGTTGGTTGCCCCTAAGCATAATCTCCCCTGCTTGCCCCTTGCAGGTGTGCTCCTGGATAATTTTCTCAAACAGCTTCCCCAGGACCGAGGTAAGACGAACAGGCCTATAGTTTTCTGGGTCCTCCTTCCTCCCTTTTTTGAAAATGGGAACCACATTGGCCCTTTTCCAGTTGTCAGGCACCCCACCAGAGCACCATGAATGCTTGTAAAGCTGTGCCAGGAGTCTTGCAATGACCTCTGCCAGTTCCCTCAGCGCTCTGGGGTGGAGATCATCAGGTCCTGCTGATTTGAACACATCCAGTCCCTCCAGAAGTTCCCTGACTAGATCCTCTCTGACCCTGGGCCTGGCTGTGCCTCCTCTGGGACCATCAGGGATCCTGGTGGGGGACATGACCTGGTCCCTGCTCAGAAAAATGGAAGCAAAGAAATTGTTAAATAGGTTAGTTTTGTCATCTTGTGAGACCACCAGATTTCCTAGTGTGTCCTGCAGAGGCCCCACGTTACCCGGAACCTTCTTTTTACCCCCCCCCGTATTTAAAAAAGGATTTCTTGTTGTCCTTGATAACAAACTTCAAAGTAAAGCATCTTGTGTAGATTCCCCCACAGAGGTGATGCATAAATAGACTCAGGTTTGCAAAGTACTGAGATGCAGGGATAATGGTTGGGGGAGGAAGTGGAGGGAGAGAAAAAGGAACTCTCAGATACTAAAAAAGAAGTAAAATAACAATTCAGAGTATGAACAAGGCATTTTCCTTTTCATCCATGCACAAACATGTAAGTTATTCAATTATGTTGAAGAGGCAGCAGATGTAGAACAAATAAAAGAAATACTAATTTGTGCTGCTTGTATAACCAACTTCCAAAATTACTGAGATCTGATGGAGCTGAGGGCTATAGAAAACTCCATAATGGATGTAGAGAGGATAAAAATTTAAAAGCAAATTAATTTTAAAAATATAAAAAAGATAATGACATTATAAAGAATACACAGCCAATGTCTGAAATCCTTCCCTCAAAAAGCTTTTAAAAAGTACACACACATGCACGTTAAATATAAATCAGTGACTGAATAGCAAAGATATCTAAATAGAAGAGTTTCTTGCAAGCAGCCTTAGATTGAAAGCAGGGTAGATTTCCACATTATAAACTAACTAAGTACAGATATATTACATAGCAGCAGCTTTCGTGGGCTAGAGCTCATTTCATCAGATGGTGTCATGAATTATAGGGGAAGGACAGGAGGCTGCTTTCTTAAGTCTGGAAAATGAGGATTTTTTTAAACTACTGTCCATATATTTAATCTTCAATAGCCTGCCTATGATTTTAAGAGCCTCTAAACCCTAGATCATCCATACTGTTTCAGCCACATTTTAATTTAATTATTGTACATTCTTTCTTACAGGGAAATTATTTGCGTTTGCAAGGATATGGGCTTCATGCTCTAACAGGGCTTTTCTGACTCATTTACCAGTAATAAAAATACCGCTGTTGTACATTCCCCTTTCCAGATTCCAGCTCCAGGAGTTTATTAGCTTGTTTGGAAGTCCAAAGCACTGCTAGAAAGAACACCCTGCCAATGGAGGTTACCTGTCAGGCAAAATGCAAACGGTTAAGCCAGCAGCCCGGGCAGCCAAAAAGGGTTTAAGAACAGGGTCAAGTTGAAATGCTAATATTAGACCAAGCCTACTGCACATGATTCAGCCACATATGGGATGGAGAATGAGCTGCCTTGATCTGATTGTGTGCTGTGTGCTAATAGTGACTTCATACTCTTGCAGAACTGTTAAATCTCGTTCTCTATCTCCAGCTTCACTGGGGCATGCAATAGATCTTCTTTAACAGGAAATTTCCACTTATTGGGTGTGTCTACACATACATTTAGATGTGCCTAAATATAATATGCATTAGTTTAATGTACCTTAAAGTGATTTGGCTCATGTCCACACATGCACGCGTTAAAGCGCATTAACATGGTGTGCAAAGACTGATGTGAATAAAGTTAGTCCCAAGTCAGTATATACACAGCATTAATGCACCTTAATGTGTCTATGCATGCATCAATGTGCTTTAGCTATTTGCACCTAAAATTGCCATTTTTAAGATGCATTAAGGATGCGAACACGTAGACACGTGCCCTTAATGTGACTTAAACTGAGCTAAAGTGCCTTAAATAGGCATGTGTAGATGTGGCCACTGTTTCTTGATTCTTTTCAGAGCTTCACCCATCACTATTGCAGACATTCCTTTCCATAAAGGAACTTATTCTACCCTTCCTAACTCTACTGACACAGCACTGAACTTTGAGGAAGAAGGTGTACAGCTTGCTCACCACATCAGTCCCTGGAAACTAGAAGCCAATTGAAACTGCTTTTGGCAGGGGCTCTCAGGTTTGTGAGAGCCACTGCTGATATTCTGACACTTACTAGATTTAAGCGTCATGCTTATCGCAAACCTACATATAAACTCTGATTCATATCCCAGTGAATTATGCAACAATAAAAGGAAAACTAAATCAGAAACAAAATCTTAAATCCAAGCATATGGCATAACTTACTCTCTCCTTTTCTGTAGCACTGAGAATAAAGTGACCACGTCAAAATCAGAGACTTAAGTGAGAGGGTTAGAGTCCCAGTCAATCTAGTAAAGTACAATGGAAGACTGCTACAGAAGTCACCTGCCTTCTCCTTTTCTCCCTGCCTTCTTTCCTCCTCCCTGCTCCCCCTGCCAGCATAAATCCTATATTTCCCACCTATAAAAAACTATAACTCTGCAAGATTAAACATAACCCAGCCCTCTGCCCAAGGCTTGCATACATGTTTTTCTATATTACCTCAGATAGCAAAGACCCAGAGTTACAAATGTGTATATAAATCCATGCAGGACAGACAATGCACCAATAGCATCAATAATAATAATAGCAAAATACATGCAATGAAATAGGATGCAGACAAGGATTTCAGTTTCTGAAGCTTAGCCCTTTACTGGGAGGGAGAAGGAGAAGGAATTCTCTGTCCCTGAACTTGGTTTTTATGAGGAGTCAGTTTTTAAATGTACTCATCAATCAATACATAACATTGTGAACTGTGGCAAGATGGGCACCTGCACACTGAAGCATTGATCCATGGATCAATAGCAGCCTTGTGAACAATAATCACACTCTAATAACAAGTAAGAAACACGTCACAAAGCTCAAGTCTCTTCTGACAGCATTGAAATTCAGAGGGCTAAACAGAGTTAGATCAGAATTTTGTTGGGGGGGTCTCTTTTTACTGAATCCTAATCTGTGTGCCCATATGAACATTATTATTATGATTAAATAATGCCAATATGTGAAGAAATCCTGAACTGTTTCTGTCACTGGAATATGATCTCTCAGATTTACATCTAAAGTGTCTGGCATGCAAAACTACTTTATTTGGGTGAGAGTCAGCAAGAGAGATCACAGATTTCTCCCTCGCTTTATTTTTAATGATACCATATTTATGTTAGATTCTACTGTGCAACAACACATCTGAAGCAGTGCTGCACACTTAACAGTGCTATTTGTGGACAATGGCCCACACCCTGAGCCATCTATAAGTGTGCCACTAGCACACGCTCAAAATAATAATTTTTTTGTGCTTGCCAACCTCAAAGGAAAGAATGTACTCTACCTCATCGCTATCCAAATAGCTTGGATGGATGTAGTTCCACTGCTTTCGAGTAAATATATTTAACTAAACAAACTATTCATCAGCAACTTCAATCATGTATGGTGTTCCCTTTCAGACTGCTTTTGGACATTTTTCTTTTATTTGTGGGGAGAAGAAAATGGAGAGGGAAGTGGAGAACTGAGTAGATTGCCAGCAGTATCCTAAAATCCCTGAAGTAAAACCTGTATAGAACTTCATTTTGTCCAAACAAGCAGCTTGAACTACACAATCATTCCTTTAGCCAAATAACTGACATCACAATCTGCACCACAAAAGCTTCAGAGATGAGCTTCCAAGTTACCTTGCGACATGCATTATAGTCCATGACAAGTTATTGTGGCGTAGCAAATGCCGTTTTTAGAGTTATATCTTGAGGCCTCGTAATATACCCAAGTTAGTGTGGACAAGTTAGCATGACAGCTTTCTTCTTCTCTTAGCAATAGGAATGGAGCATTTGATAGATGTTATGCTAGCCCCTTTTTAGCACAGTATGTGTATAGTAGATGTGGAATTTGAGTTCTGTGTGTTTTTAATCAGAGCTTTCCAATTTGTACCTATGGAATGTGTTTATGTTCTTTAATACTGAATCTGCACGCTGCTGAGTACTGCTTAATAAAGGAGTGTGACTGACACTCATTCATGGATTTTTTTTATTACTTTGCCCCCTCCTGTTATAAAATCATGAAGCAGTTGTAGTTTATTGCATTTTTATGTTTCTCAGTTTTATTTACATGCTCTCCTTTGCCATTAGAAGAAAGAAAAAAAGGGCTGGGATTTCTGGAGATCCTCAATCATTCTGTCCCACAGCCTCATATGAAACAGAAATGAAGAGTTCCAGCACAACTGAAAATAAAGCAACACCTCAAGTGCTTTGTCAGCATGACTTCCTATCATAAAGTAGCGTTACATAAATATGACTTTATAAATTATATATCTGAAGTCTTTGCAAGCTCACAGCAGTTTACCAATAAATGTTCTGCAATACCTGTTTAAAGGGAGGAGGAATAAAGGCATAAAACCATTGCCATTGCCAACAATGTTAAATTATTACAGCTTAATAATACTTAAGCTGAGAAAGCCTAAATGCCTCAAGGTATGCTATGATTCAGATGCCACAGAAAGAAAAATAAAATGCTTTCCATACAAAGGCAACAGTTGTCTGCAAAAATAAGGCAACTTGTGGAAAGGTCTTGTGATCCCAGGCTGACCCCGAAAACAGAAAAAAGGGTTGGAGATTTTGGTGCAAATTAGATTGTTTTGTTTAAGAACTAAACTAAAACTGAGTCCCAGGCAAAGACCAAATTTATTTGTATGAACAGTGGGTATGGACAAATAAAACAGCTTCCAAAGGGGAAGGAGTGCTGCTGCTGTTCTGACCAGCGCAGCAGCTGTTATGCCCTATGGTGCGTGTGCTTGATCCTAGAGCCATAAGAATATAGCAAAACTGCTTCAACTTTAACCCTACTTCATCCAGGGTCAGAGCTGAGGCAATTCATTTGTATAGGACCATGCAAGCAGCTACTACTGCCTGCTCCTAAGCAGCAGCGCCCCATCTCCCTTGAAGACACTCCAAGCGTACATTTATTCATGCCCTGAGATATGTACATGGCCATGCATTAAAAAGGACTAAGTACAAAAAAACAGGAAGAAAATAGGAGAAGTCTGAAGCAATGAAGTATGGGGTTTCCTCTGAGAGAGCTCTAGTTCTATTAAAGAGCCTGATTCAGCTCTCCCTGAAAGCAATATGAGTGTTTCCATTTAGTCAAGTCCTGTGCACCATACCATGCTCTGGATCCAAACAACTGAAACAGCAGCATACTCACTGGAATAACATAATAACCACTTACAGCCTGAAAATAAACCATATAATGCAAGTTTTATAGGACACTTTATAGTTTTTTCACATATAATATCTTGGGAGTTCTGTGGAGAACCTGCTCCTACTAATGACCCTTAGCCACTTATTGCTAAATGATTGATTTCACATTGTAAATGAGCCAACCAGTAATGAGAAAACAGCTCATGTTGGTTTCAAAGGTCTCCATTCCAACTGCATTAATATTTAGCAGGAAAACCACAGTACAAGGATGAAAAGATCCTACACCATTCCTTCTACCAATTCACCTTCAGATGACTGGGGCAGTCCCCACAGGGACACTGTCTTCAATACCTTGTCTGGGTCTTTAAGAAAAAAATCTTTAAATATTGCTGGCTTTGTGGTAATTACTATACACTGTGCAACAAGACACCAGCATTTTGATTGAGGGAAAGGTTGCCTGCTCTCCCAAAGGTGGACAAGTCAGATATCAAATAATAGGCCTGTGCAAGTTGGCAGTGATCCGATCCGGCTTCAGATCTGGCCGCTTCAGATGGCTGCGATCCAACCTGGAGCTCCGGACCAGGTTTCTGCCTTGATCCAGCCGAAGCGGCTCTGAAGTTTTGGAGCTGCCTCGGAGATTCGGCCATAGGGTATAATGAGGAATCAATGAAATACCTATAACTTTGTTGTTTTTTGCCTGATTAGGATTAAACTCACAGGGATGGTAGCCTCTGCTGAGAGCATGACACCTGCCAAGTTACAAGAAGATTGGTGCAGGGGCTTGGGGGGAACTGTACCCCAAATTTTTGAAAGCCAAGTTCATGTCATGGCTGTGTGTTACAACATGGGGGCGTCAAAACTGCAGGGCTGGTAGCTCTTACTGTGGCCATGATGCCTGCCAGCTGTCGAGGAGATCGGTGCAGGGGAGTTCTGGGGCCCTGCACCCCTGGCTGCTGACAGGCAAAACTTGTGCCAAGACTGTGTGGGTCTTGGGGCAGTTGATTGTCTGTATTAAGTCTTCTCTCCTTAGCCTGGTTTTGTAGGTGCTAATTGATGCTCCTTAAGTCGCTATGTAGCAGCTAGGTCCTCTGTATTGAGCTGGTCTCTGAGTGAATCATGACTGATAGATTGGTAACTGGGAGCACAGCAGCTTAGCAGCCAGGCCTGCAGCAGTGTCTCCCCTCCCCGCCCCAAGACAGACACAGTCAGTCCCACAGCACCCATGACACCAGTTTTGCTTGTCTGCAGCTTGAGGGGCAGTACCCCTCAAACCTCTGCACCAATCTTCTTGAAACTTGGCAGGCTTTGTGGCCTCGGTAAGAGCTACCAGCCCTGTAGTTTTCACCCCGCTATGTTGTAATGCCTAGACGTCACAAGACTTTTGCTTTCAGGAATTTGGGGTGTCGTTCCCCCCAAACCCCTGCATCTTGAACCCTGGCAGGCTTCATCCTCTCTGCAGATTCTACCACCCCTGAAAATGTCATCCAACTCAGACAAAAAACAACAAAGTTATAGGTATTTTATTGTTTCCCCATTATACCCTATGGCCGGATCTCCAAGGTGACTCCAAAGCTCTTTGGGAGCTCCAAACCACTCCGGGAAGCTGAACGAGGCAGCACTTTGATGTGGATGTGCTGCTTCAGACCCCAAAGCATCTGAAGCTTCTCCAGATCCAAAGCTCTGTCCAAAGCCTCACACAGACCTATCAAATAATGGCAAAATCTGCTAGCTAATTTAAGTTCTCTCCCAAGAGCTAAGGTGTAACTAGTAGGGGTGTGCAAAGCAGGCCCTATTAGATTTGGATTTGGATTTGGATTTGGGCTGAATCAGGGACAGTGACTCAATTCGTTGATTCGAATCACTGTTCCTGATTCAATCCGGCTGAATCCGAATCTGAAGATTCGATGCTGATTCAGAGATAGATAGTTTAAAAAGTTTTTTCTACATACCTCAAGGTACCAGGCACGGCTCGTGAATGCTGCAGTGCTGGGGCAGATGGAGCATCCCACAGAAGCGCAGGGGAGGGGCCCACGTGCTTGGCAGCAAACCCAGAAATGGACCGGAAGTACTTCTGGCCCACTTCTGGGTCCGCCAGGGAATGTGCCAAGGCCCCCCAACCTGCACCCCCCTGGCTTGGTGATCAGATGCAGGGGGACCCCGTGTGCCTCCTCAGACCCAGGAGGCACCAGTCACTGAGCTGGGGGGCCCCCCTCTTGTGCTCCCCGGTGAACTCAGAAGTGGACCAGAAGTGCTTCCAGTCCGCTTCCGGGTCTGCTGCTGAGCGAACTGGGGACCCCCCTGCATTTCTGTGGGATGCTCCATGCATCCCAGCATTGCAGCATTCAGAAGCCACCTGCTACCTAGAGGTATGCAGAAAAAACATTTAAAGCTGTGTCTATGTTCAAATCACCGAATCTTTCTGAATCTTTCAGAATCAATTCAGAGGGTTCTGATTTGATTCAGAGAGGTTAAAGAGTCCTCTGATTCAGAGATTCAGCCATTGAATCAGGCTAAATGTCCACTGAATCAAATCAGGGACTGAAGCTTTGCCCAGCACTAGTAACTAGGGAGAAAGAATTGTGTGGGGGCATCGGAGGAGGTGAGGGAACATTCAGTTTTCAGGTGCTCCAAGTCATTTCAGTTCCTTGCCTTCTGCAGTTTAAGTCCTTGTGATGGCCCCTATAGACTCTCTGCCGGTCCCAAGTGAGCAGCAAAGAAGCTATCAACAAGGCAAGTCCTACTCAATCAGGACATGAGCCCTATGAGTATTACAGATGAACAGTGAAGGGTTATTTGACTGGAAAGCAGAGAGGCAGAGAACAGCCAGCACAAAGACCAGACAAGCCTGGGACTGGGAAGGCTATAGAGCCTGAAGAGGAGGATTAGAAAGGGTTGCTGAAATTTCAAAATGACCCAGGGAGCAGATCCTCAACTCCAAGCAGTGGTACAGATCTATTGTCTGTTCAGAGCTTTATAGACTGAACTGATAACAGGGGAGGCGTCAGTTTAAGCATTTGGGCCTGTGGGGAAATCTAGGAGAGGAAAAAGTAAGAGACCCTCCCACCTGAGGTACTCAATGAGACTCCTGTTCAAAAGGCCCTTTTTTGCAGATGAGAGAAGTTGGCAATCAGAAAGAGTGGGTCAACTGTTGTGAAAGGTAAGGGTGAGCAGGAGTCTGTGCCAGTGGCGTCATCAGGGTGGGGCAACTGGGGCAAACACCCTGGGTACCAACCTGGGAGGAAGGGTGAAAAAAGACAGATGCTGTTGCAGCCACAGTCTCATGATCACACTGATATGCAGGAACAACCACAGGTCATCACTGCCCCTGTGCGTGGCAGCTGCCCTGGACACCTGGCTGTTTTATTAAACTTCTGGTCTGTACAAGGGCTTACTTTCAAATAAGAGAGTAAATCTCAGGTACGGAAACATCAACTGAAATTCTCCTGTGTGCATGGCCTACTCACCTTGGCTAGATTCCTTGCTTCAATGACCTAGCTGAGTCTTTCTGTTGTGCCCTCCATGCTACCTCTGAAATATGGAAACTAAGCAGTTTTCTTACCTTACAGGAGGACCTTTGTTCCTCACTGGTTTGAAGATTTTCCCTCTTATAATGAAGCCAAAAAAAAAAGACTTCCCACTCAGTGGCCATGGCCCCTGCTCCACCCAAGATGTGGCTCACAGACCTCATCATCAACAATTTGTGCAAAGAAGGCAATACAGCAATATCACAGGAAAAAGCTCAAAGCTAAAACAAGTCCTGCATGACCAGTTCTCTTATCTGAGATTGTCCATAAAATGTTTCTGTTTGGTTTGCAGGTCTCTGCAAGCTGGAAAACAATTGGCAAAAGTTGGACTGTGAAGAGGTGATCTTCTTACTTTTTCCAAGGTCTCCAGACTGACTGCACTGCAAAGAGATGCCAGCTTTCTGGTAATCACTCAAACTGCTCCAGAGTTCTCTTATCTGCCACATGTAGAAGATGACATAAAAGTGCCATAGAGAGGGTAAAAGAACCTGCTGCTCAGTTGTTAATAGGCACTCTTTATATTTGAGCCCAGGCTCAAAACTGCCGCCGCAAGCCATCATTCACTTGCACTGATTGCCCCTCTCTCAAAAAAAAAATCTGCCCCCCTTCTCAAATAATGCTCAGTAAAAATACTAAGCACCAGCTCTTCTCTGCAGGGTACCAATCAGCTACCGAGTGGGAAGTAAAGATGACTTCTGCTCCTTGATCAACACTTTGCTAGAGCTAAAAAAATTAGAACATATATAATTTTGGCTCAAGATGGCAGGAGAGAGGCTGAAAAGAAGGAAAGAAAAGAAAAAAAAAGATGGAAACATTTAGAGGGAACTAACAGAAAAAAAGTCAAATACTGGCCACTCTGCTGACAGCTCAGGATAGGGTATACATTTATGGAACTGGTACTGCTAAAAGAACAACAAAGACTCAGGTGTGCTTTGGTGCAAAAGAATTAAAAAATAGATTACTAATCCTTAAAAATGTCCTGGGATAAAATAAGTGAATAATTCTGTCCTGAATTTCAGAGGTCCTGAGCATCCACAGGACCACAGTCACTGCAGTTAATGGGACCTGCAAGCACTTGGCATCTCAAAGAATTCAGAGGACTCAAATTAGCTATCCAGCCATATGCATTTAGTACCAAGGTTTTGAAGAGTGACTTGTGAATTCTGATGCATGCCTACCTTTCAAAGGCCCTGTTCTCAGAGTATGGAAGTTAAGGCTCTTCAGCTTGGATTCCTAGTCAAACTGGTCATTTTCAAAAACTATGGGCTAAAATTAAGCACTTACATCTGAATTTTAAAGGCTTAGCAAGTGAACTAAGCAGACTCAAAAAGGAAGAGTCCACAAAAATGGAGAGACCAAGATGCAAGACAGACCATAGAAATGTTTTTTATAAGCATAGAAATGGCTTCCTCCCTGGTTTGACAAATCTCAGAGTTCTCCTTCTCCTTCTTCTTTTTTAAGGAAAAAGCCCATTTATTTTCTCCCTTTTTTCTGGATGAGGTAGCTGTGGGATATGCTTAATTGCCTGCCATTAGTATGAACAATTATGAGGAAGTCCTCAAGACCTATTTAGATCTCTGTGTTACTGACATGTTGCAAATTCACTCTGGCCCACAAAGCCCATTTCTTACAAAGAATATCATTAATTGTGACAGCCGTGCCTGATGCAAGCACTTAGGGTTAAATGAGGTGGTTCTGAAATGCTGAGAGAGACAAATAAGTGCTCCTGGGAGGATCTTCAAGGAGCTGTGATCAAAGTGCAGCAACTCTCTCTGTCTCCAATTCATGTCATGCCTCCATCCAGGTCAGCCTTATATATTATATTATGTCCAACTCACCCAAGCTGAACACAGACAAAACCAAAGTGCTAGAAAGCACAGAGGCAAGAACAGGCACTGGAATTAGCATATCAGACCAATATTGAAGGTTTTCTAACACTTAATGTATTTGACACATGCTTAGTCAAGGAGGCTGGCTGAGAGAAGATACTGAAAGGGAGGAGGAATTAAATTCTCCTGTATTGATGCTCAGTGTTAAAAAGATACTTGAGAAGGAAGAAAATGTCTTTTATTAATCCCCTCAGAAGTAATTTCCTCTTTGAAATAATGACTTCTTCAGGGGCGGAAGGAATCTGTCCAGATTCTTCTCTCTCCATTCCAGTTCCTGGTACTCACTTGCCTATGTGTGGACACAATGCTGCTTCCTTTCACACTGAATATGAGAGCTCCTTTAGGCATTTCACTGCTCCTGTCATCTTTTAATTCATACAAAATTGGATCATTTCCCCTTAAATCAACAGACCTTGGGACCAACTATGCAGAGAGTGTAGCGAGTGTAGGTATTTAAAATAAACCAAAAAAATTCCAGCAACTCAGAGGCACAATAAGCTTTTGTCAGCTACCATATTCAACACTCTGCAGGGCTCTCCCTCCCAAAAGGGGTTTTGATAAATAAAGCATTTAGCTTCTCTCTTTCTCTTTTCCTAGCAGATTGACAAAACAAGCACACCATTACCTCAGAGCCAGCTGGAAAGGGAAAATTAACTCTGACAAAGGGACAACAGATTCACAGTGAAACTTTCCTATCTTTTAAGCATGCACAGCCCCAACAAAGCTGGTTTTATTATGGATACAACTGACTTACAATGAAATTTTGCTGTAGGCAAGAAAAGAAATAGCATAAAATCATTTCCCCCTGAGACTCTCTACTCAGGGACCTTATTTTTGTTGCCACATCTCACTGCAAAACAATGACAATATTTATATGGAGAACAGGTGTGCATCTGCAGTGAAGAAAAAAATCCTCCCCCTTGCCCACCATCTCATGGGCCCCAAACATGCTGGATGTTGTGTAGCTCTATCATGAGGATGTAGAGGGGGAAAGATACAAGATTTGAAGTGCTACAGAGGAAGTGTATGCTCCTTGTGCTCTAGGGGGCCTTCCTGGAGATGCACAGATAAAGGCTTAGAGGTAGGAGATCACTGGTGTATTTGCTACCATTCAGAGGCATCGACAATTGACTTCAGTGGAGCGTAAAGCTCTGGGAAGCGGAGGCTATCCCAGTTCTGAAGCTGGAGTAACAGTCACAGGACTGCAGCCACTCCCCAAGCCTCAGAGAGATTCCTGAACTTTTAGGGCAAGGCTGGCCATCCTGCACAGGCAGCCCGTGTGTCTAGCACATGACAGACTTGGGGAGAGGACTGGCAGCAAAATGGCAGGGAGAAGAAAATATGGCACCAGATCAGGCAGGAAGCACAGAGCAAGAAGCAGAAAGCTGAGCAGCAGATAATTGGGCAGGGGAAAGGGGTCAGAGTGGCACTCTGGGAGCATGATGGGCAAATTTGTGGCATAACTGCCAAAAAGGTTGGCCCCGCCACTGTTTTAGGGGATTTTACGGGACTATTTCATGACCCCATGTGCAACATCTGACTCCCAGACCCCTGGCAGACATTACACTTAAAATGTGATTAACCAGTTAATCACATCTTAATTAGTAACCTGACCACATGTTAATGCAAATCCGCAATAAAACAAGGAATAAGCCACAAGCTATTACACAAAATAGGTGTAATAACTTTGTGGCTGGTTCCCATCATCACACCTTACTTTGCATGGCATTTCCTGATCAAAGCTTCAAGCCGCAGGGGCACATCAGAGTCAAGGGCTCCTGCGAGCCCCCAAGGCTGTGAGCAGCGGTGAGCTGATTGGTGCTCCCAGCCTTGGGGAGGGGACACACATTGGAGCCCTTGATTCTGATGTGCTCTGGAGGTGGGAAGAAGGGATTGACTGACTGGTTTGCTACTTGATGGTGCAGGGAGGCCTGGGATCATGAATCTGGTCTCCTCCCTGCACTGGCAATATGGCATGATTGGGATCAGATCCCCTATCCCACAGTTGTGCCTCCTGCCATGCACATGGCACTCTTAACTGAACACATCTGCCAGCACACCAAGTGCTAAGTTGGACTTTATCATAATGCCTCCCCCGGCTATCTAGTCCATCTGGAACAGACTGATGCGAGAAGAGCCAATCTCCTTCTGGCACCGACTTGGAGAACGTATTAGCCAGGTGACAGATACGGAGGCATTCATGACCATTCCAACTCCACTGATCCCAGATAAGACTTTTCAAGAAATTTAGGTTTGGGAGTAGTCAGTTATTAAGGCAAGCGTTGGTTTTTGAACAGAAATGCTTGTGAGGGAAAAACCACCGATGTGTAATTTTCTGCTCGTCACATGAAACTCACCCTTCCAAAGTCAAAGAGTATTTTACAAGTGTGTAATCCATGGACAAATTGGAGACAGCTTGCAGTTAAGCATTATATGTCCCCTTCTCCCTCCCCACCATCCCTTTCCCTGGACTGACTACAAATGACTTGTTTATGAAAGATTCTTTGCATTCACATATGACATCTTCTGCTTAGATTTAACAATAAGCTGCCAACATTGTGGCTTTAATATAGATATATACCACAAACCTGAAAGCCTACTAGTTAGACTTTGATCAATGAAAATGTCTTTTTCCCTGGGCTTACAGCTATTTTATAATGGATATGTGATGGAATCGGAATGTGCCCAAGGAAAGTTTATTCAATCCTGATCTGCTACAAATAGTCTCTCCTGTCCACCTTATAATGAGTTAAGCTTGCAGTCAGCCAAAACACATGAGAGAGAAAGAAACAAAACTAGTTACAGTGTCTCTCCATGCTACAGCACATACTAGATAATGCCACATTTGATGCAGTAAGTATTAAGGTGAAAGGACAGGAATTGCTAAAACAGCAAATCTACTGAAAACCTGCACACCTTCCTACACAGACGCACAAAGGGAGACTATTGTATTCACACTCAGAGATCATGGCCCCAAAATCTGAAGTAATGTAGCCACTCCAAAATTTAAAGCACAGACCACAACTTAGCAGTAGTTGGGCCAAATTCTTACCACATGGGGTTCAGTAAAACCCTACCTGACTGCAGTGCAGCCGTGCCACCATATACCAATGGATTTATATGATTTATTTATTCAATTTATATGCCACCTTTCCCAACAAAGGCCCAGGGTGCTTTACAATAAGAAAACAGAATAACTTATAAAACAGGAAAGTGACAAGCAGAACAAAACAACTTGAAAGAGAGCTAGAATATCAACATAAAACAGAGACCCCCCCCAAAAAAACCCAATATCTCAGCCTAGCTTTGTTTGCTAATTGCCTCCCATACAGGAAGGTCTTACCATACTCCCAAGAGAAGTCAAGGCTTGGACTGGAGAGTCTTACCATGTGATCCACTTCCTTGCTTTAAGTGGGATGGCACAGCATCATTACATGGAATACAGCAGTTATTTGCACAGAAAAGCAGAAGTACTTATGTATACTGAGCTATCTTTAATTACATTTCATTGTGGGAGAAGCCATGTAACCAAGGAGATCTTTGTAGATCAGCAAGAAACATTCAGCAGAATGTTGGCGGTAAACAGGAGCTTTTAATATCACTGATTTAGGACCTGATCCTACCTCCACTGAAGCCAAAGCACAGCCCTTCATGTAAGAAGAAAAAAGATCATCTGAAAAAAATAACAGATTCTCTAGAGTGTTTGGAGTGGGAGTATAACAAGTAATGAAGCTAAGTGATTATCATTTATTTTCCCTTTTTTTAAAAGCTGCCTTGTTTCTATGTTTGTTCAACCAACTGTACTGTCCTTTTAAAAGGAGAGGCAGAGCAGTACATGTGAGGTATGGAAGTGCAGAGATACAACTGAGTCGAGATCTTTATGAAGTTGTGCCTTTCGAAAGGAGCTTTCTCTGATTAGACTGAGGACTTGGCACAAAAGAAAAGGATTGCACTGGTAGGCTTCTCCTTTTGTCATCTTCCCACACTGCTACGGCCAAAAGGCTGAACAGCTGTTGCTTTGGCATGATGAATGTATGAATGAATTGTATTATTAGGCAGGACAGAGAGAGTTAGTAGAAAGAAAGTGATTCATTCTCTTCTCTTTTGCTTCTTTCATTGAGTGTTTGATAAGTCATATTAAAATTCAGGAAAGGAAATGTAACATTATAAATACACATACTTTGACCTGCACAGCAGGCCTATGACAAAGGGGATTTGGTTCTGCCTGGGATGGCAACAGTGGCACTCTTACAGCTATTTTCCCCTTCAAACTACTTGACAGACAGTAATCCTTGCAACCCCAATATAGTCTACAAATGGGGAAACTGAGCCACCACATCCCTTTGTTCACTTTCCCCATAAGAGTTGTCTGCCCAATATTCTAGCTGGCATCAGAGGTTAGATGATTTTTCAGAAGTTCCAAGTTCCTAGCTAAGATTCAGACCATGCCACCGTCTGGGCCTGGTCCAAAAAACTGATTTCTGTTGGCTTGTGTAGGGGAGTGAATCTTTAGCCGCAGTACGTACCACCTCCCCATCTCAGGACTGCCCACTGGAGGTCAAAGGAGTGACTCACCACTGGGTGGATGTTTGTATGCACCTGTCTTGCCTGCCATGACTTCGATGATGATTCAGATAGGTTTAGTTGGTCTGACGCGTACAGTCCAGAAATGAGACTCCTTCACTCCGGGTGCTCAGGTTGATGAGGGCTCCTCCACCCCTACACCCTTGCCCGATCCACTGGGTGCGACCGTCCAACCGGATCGGTCATTCGTTTATGATGTTCCAGGATAGCAAAAGGGAAAACAAGGTGCAGCCAACGAAAAAAACCACGGTCGAGGGCACCTCGGGTGTGCCGCCCGCTTCAATTCTCAACTACTGACCCCAGTGCTCCCCCGTCTGCCGAAGGGTGGGGAATTCCCCCTTTTTTACTCTGGAACGGGCTGCTCCGCCCATATCACCCGAAGGGAAAAAAAAAACAAACACGTATACCAGTGACTCCTGCATCCCAGCGTCCGCCCCGTTGCCGTCCCCTATGTCTCCAGCCCGTACAGGGTCCTGGCCACTCCCTGCGGCCTTTAGCCTTCTTCAGCCTTGTTGGGCCCGATGCCCTGGGTCCTGAGCCTTGCCGGGGGGCCCTGCTTACCCCAGAAAGTCTGACCGCACCTCCAAGCGGCTCGGATCCGTCGGAGAGTGCTCCCGCCAGTGTCAACTCCTCCGCCTGCTCCTTCCAGATCCGTCCCCTCCTGGGCCGGCTCCGGTGCCCTTTTTATCCTGCTCCAGGCCTCTCCGACGCTCCCTCCTGCTGTGTCCCTGCAAAGGGTAAGTTTCCACCACGCTCTTTGAGCCTGGGTGTGTGGAGTATTCTTGGGGGCGTCTAGGTGGGGTTCCTCGGGACCCGCCGCCCTCTCTTCTCCCTTACAGCTTGACACAGGTTGTCAGTCATTAAACCTTAGTATGGTCAGTGATAATTAGGGTTGGGTATTGGACTGGTCAAATATTAGTCGGAAATTGTAAAAAATTGACAACAGGTCCAAATAATACACATAGAAAGCACAAATTTTCCATTAAGAAATGTGTGAAAAACAATTAAAAACCATTTCTGTCAAGAAAGCTACAAAAAATGTAGTTTTTTGTAAAATTGCTATAATTTTTGACCAATCCAAAAATATGCAGTCAATTCACAATATTTGACTGGTCTGATTGGTCAATTGACTGGTTTGCCAGCCCTAATGATAATGCCTTCCTGATGCCTAGGTTAGTGTAAAAGTGGTGCGATGGCACTCATAAGCGAACTCCAATTAGCAAAAAAATGCTAATTCCACTTCACCCTATAGTTAATTTTCAATGGCAGAATTGCTTATCTCTAGTTATTTCCACCATCATTGAGACACTCAGTTAATCCCTAATCTGCAAAACTGTCAAGTAGCTATTTTAGCCTCCCAGTTCAGAGACCTTACAAGAACCAGTCTTCAGAAGGCATGTGCTCTACACATTCTGAAAGACAGGCTCCTTTCCAATTTCACAAGCCAGCCTCCCCAAAATCATTAGTCAGTGCTGAGCATTTTACCCAGTGTGCGTCTTGCACTCTTTATAATGAACAATTGGCTAATCTGTTCACGTTCATATATACTGCCCTTAGGTTCCTTATGATTCCCAAGTAGCTTAACTGCATCCTTTAAAAGGAAACTGTTTGATGGACTGTGTTTATTCTCAGTTGTTGCAAAATGCTTCTGTAATGTGTATTCTATAGGTGGATTCATGCTGAACACTGCTGTGCAGCCTCACCATAGGAAGGAGTCTGCTTCCCTTTTGTTTGACTTCTTTACTTTTGTTCAGTGGGAAAGAAAAAAGCAAGACGGAAAAAAGCATTTAGCTTATTAGCATGGTTGTATTTTTTTTTTGTGGTTGCTGTTGGTTCTGGGTCTCATATTTATTTCCCCTCTTAAAATACAGAATCCAATAGGCAAGGGTTTTCATTGTGTTGTCACAATAATGACATTTTTATTAAAAATAACAGTTCAAAGTACCTTACAAGAAAATAAAGCAGTAACAGGATGCAGCAAAATGAGAATGGAGACGCAGCTCCTTTTGTATGCATGCACAAGTTCTGTCAGCTGTTTCTGAAGTCAGTCTTGAATATCTTTCAGCAGGGTGCTCCAAGCATAGCTGGGTTGAAGAAAAGAAAGATGCAACGACCCACTAAATCCAAAGACTCCTCTGACAGTCTCATTAAAAATTCTCTACTGTTGTTTTAAATATTAAATGCTGTGTATTCAAGAAGTCTGATAACACACTGGTAATCTACTGTACCTATATTAGGGTAATTGACACATCCTTTAAGAATCACTTAAAGGAACATGGAAAATAAAATGAAAGCAAAAAATAAAAAATGAAAATAAATAGGATTAGGATGATACTATAAATACAAACAGATGTTTTGTTATGTGCAGAAGACACAAAGAGAAAAGTAGAAAAACATATGGGACAGATCCTCAGCACATATAAAATGTCATAGCTCCATGGACATCATTGGATCTGTGTATGGTCTTGCCACCTCTATCACAGGCTTCCCATATCTCACATTTTTCATCTATTAGACAGAAAAAAATTCCATAATCATCATCATCTTCCTCTCTGAATCATACATTGGTTTCTTTTCTAGTGTATCTCTGAGAAAGGTATAACTGTGTCTACCTCAGTCTCCTCCACCAAAAAGACCACTGCATATTATTCCACCATACCTTATGCCTTTCCTTATTCTTCACCTATTCAGCTCCCAACTTTTTCCTTATATGAACGCATCCATAAGAAGCATTCTCTTGCCAAAGCCCTTCAACTATTATCCACCAGAGAAGATATGGGCTTGTTTTAAAAATATTGTCTGCATAGGTATGGTAGGGTCCTCATCCAACTATCCTGTGTGCTGTGGTTTCAATAATATATGTCTGTTGCAATTACAAAGGAAGCCACTTGAAACAAGGGTCATGTTCTCCTCTAAAGCACTTATGGTACCTACTAAGTAAGCAATCATGCAGTAAGGAATTTCCTTCATCCTCCTTTTTACCTTCACATTCCCCCCACAACCAACATTGCTATATTTGACTGTTTTTAACCTCATGTGTGAGACAGAAACATGAAAGGGAAAAAAAAGCAGAGTCTAATGCATAGAAACAAAGCAATAAAAGCAGGTGCAGAGAACTGTCAATCAAACCTGAAAGATGATAGTGCAGGGATGGGCAATTATTTCAGCTGGCGGGCCACTTAGTATATTTTGGGGACCTGTTGAGAGCCACATCCATCTCTCCCCGTCTCTTCTCTTCTCGGTCTCTCTCCTTTCCTCCTTCATCTCTCTCTCTCTCCACACCCTCTTTGCCCCCCGACTTTTCCTCCCCTCCAGAACCTGGCTGGAGCTGTAGTTCACCAGGAGCCCCAAAGCTCAGCTGTGGGCTCAGATGGGGACTTCCACACACCCAGCATGGCAGAAGCTCCTGCCTGGGTCCACAACTGATGCTGCTATATCAAGGGCTGAGGCTGCTGGGTGGAAGCAGTCCTGCCTGCCCGCCCAGCATCAGGCGGTGACTGGAACTGCCCATAGGACAGATCCAGTTAGTTGGAGGCTGTCCGCCTGTTGGTGGGCCGGATCTGGCCCACGGGCTGTATTTTGCTCACCCCTGCATAGTGCTTTCTTTGTCATGCATCATGGGCAATTTAAGAGAATGTTATCCCTAAAATCTCCATTCAAGGGGAGCAGGTGAAGCAACAGGTCTTGTCTTGTATTATTATTTGCTAATGCTATGCTGTGGTAAATGGAATTATTAACACCTCTGGCCCATATCGTATCAGCCCAAATGATCTTAGTAGAATTTTCTTTTACACTTCTGGGATCCACATGACTTCATGGAAAGAACAACTTATCCACTATGTCCTGTACTTGTTACTTTCATATTTCAGGAGGAGAACTGGGTGATAAACAGGAATTCACAGATTTCTGTGTTCTGTCTGATGGGGTCAACTGAACATTACCAGTTTCATTCCTTCTCTAGAATTACCTACTAGCCATACCAGAAGAGAAGAGCAAACATCTCTTGGTCTAAAGGGCTGAAACACCCAAGTCTTCCATTTTAAAGGAAACATTTTTGGTGCCAAGTTGCAGTTCTTTAGAATACATCTATAGCCTATTTTACTGTGCATTGAAGCAGCACATAAAAAACCATGCTATTATGCTAATACACAGTAAAATAGGCTACTGTGCATTAGCACAGCCTAATGCACCTGAATTTAGTACCTCACATTGGAGGGTACCTGCACGTGAATGGGGAGGCTGCTACAATGTGCTGTAATTCCAGTGTATCAGAGCAGACTCACTCCATTAATCAAGTTGCTGGAGTATGGTAATCACCGACTCCAGCAGCCTGCTGTATCTCATGTATCAGCATCCCCATGCTTAAAAATGGT
Source organism: Crocodylus porosus (assembly GCF_001723895.1). Taxonomy (NCBI): domain Eukaryota; kingdom Metazoa; phylum Chordata; order Crocodylia; family Crocodylidae; genus Crocodylus; species Crocodylus porosus. The sequence continues at coordinate 1,193,147 of NW_017728947.1, read as the reverse complement.
GGCGGGGGTGCTCGAACTAAAGCTTGTTTGCCAAGCTTTAGTTCAAGCGCTCCACCGCCGTTTTACAGTGTGGGGGCACTGATACATGAGATGCTGTGACTCATTAATTAGAGCGGCTCTAATTAAAACACCACCCCTCCCACCTCCTGGAGCATGTGCAAAAGTGCCCAGAGGTACTCTATTTAATGCACAATAGGAAAAGCACATTAATGCATGTGTAGATGCACCCACTGAGAATTAATAAAGCTGATGGCTTTCATTCCATCAAAGTTTTATTTTGAGTAATATTGTCTGCAAAGAAACATGAAAGCTGCACCAGATCATGTTGGTTAAGAATATGAACTGGGCAGAATATTCTACTTGCTGGTCACGTGTGCACCTTCTCTTTGGTAGCAGGACACTTGACTATATTGTTGGACCCCCAGCAGGTTCAAAACCAACTTGATAGCATGTGTTTGCATCCTCTTCTCCCCAGCGCAGCTGTTTACTTGTTTTAAAAAGTTGCAACCCAGAGCTTTTAAAAAGCTTCGGTTTTCTTACATAATTACAGAGGCAGCAAAAGCTAATCTCACACCTGTCTCAAGATTGTCAGTAGCCCAAGTCATTCCACTCACTGAAATAAAGGTTCTACTAAATGAAAAGCTCAAATAATTGCATAGTACAATGGTGCAATGAACATGTCACCAACCTCAGCATTCTTGGCATTGTGCTGTGGTACCCAACAGGGATGAGCTGCACAGAGAGAACTGCCATCCTTAATCATTTATTTTCATTGGATCACCATTGGGAACCAGAGGAAATTAAAAATGGCAAGCTGCACTTTCCAGAAAATGAAGGTGAGCTCACTAGTGTCCTGGCTGACATTTGTAAAATGCAATCTGGCTCCTTCATGAGGGCTGAACCCTGGAGCCCTTACGGGAACAGCCAGGAGGACAACACACTTTAATAAAAACTCCAGTGTGTAAAATAGAAATGCAGAAGAACTTAGCAACAGTACAGTAAGGAGAAAGTAAGACAGAGATGCATCTTATAGACTAACTCAGGGCTATCCAACTGGAGTAAAGGGTTAATCTGCGGTCCATGGCTCCCACTCCACTGCAACCCCCCAACTATCATTCTAGCTGGGGCTACAACCAGGGTTTCTGGGTTTCTACTTCCTGCACCCACCCCAGGAAGTGACACAGTGTGGCAAGATGCTGGGGAAGTCCATGGCCTGGTACAGGGGGCCAGTGCATAAGCGGCCAGTGAGCTGAGAAGGGGGTGAACACATGCAGTGCCATAGTGATGGGGGAAGAGGAGACCCCCCCACCTCATAGTGCCACAAAATATCTCCGCAGTGCCACTCTGATCCCCTTCCTCTGCCTGACTGGCTGCTTTGCTTTCTGCTTCCTGCCTATGTCCCTTGCCCAATCTGGTGTTGGTTTGTGCTCCCTGACATATTTGTCACTGTGCTACCTGTCTCTTCCCCAGTCTGCCACATGGCACACACAGAAGCTGCCTGTGCTGCTTGTCACATGTGTGCTGGAGGGTATAAGATGTGCCTCTAACTTGCCTTCTGCAGGACCTCAGACTAATACGGCTAACTACCCCTCTCTATAACAAAGGAGGAAGCCAGTTTTATAATAAGGTACTTGTAGAACAAAAAGGGTCCTGACACCAATGCTCCAGACTCACCACTGAAGCTGAGAATGTAATCCCTTGGTTGTCCTGGAAAAATGGGATATTGGAGCCTTAAATGTAATGCACAATTTTTTCTTAAATGTTTTTAAGTGTTCTTGCCTTTTGTGGCTCGTTTGGTTTCCTTGTGGTACATTAGAAGACATGTTCTTTACAGTGAAGCGTTATACACATGTTACAAAAGCGTAAGACATCACAGCTCTCATTTGCACCAGCTTCTGGTTTCCATATCTGTGAACTGCCTGCCAGTCATGGTGAATGGCATATTGGAAAATGGTTATGGGGAAGAACCAGAACCTATGGTTTACACTTGTTCAGGAGCACAAAATAAATGCAGCATAAGTTGCCCAGTTCACTTGTCTGCATTTTTATAAAATAACCTGGTCTAAAAATATCCCTTGCCCCTGAATGTTTCAACAGATAAATGCTAGAAAGCAGAAGCTTCAGTGAGGTGACCCAATTCCACATTCTGCAAACCTCAACTCCTCATGGAGCCAACCCTGTTTCTCTAATTCAGAATGGCACTGGGACGTACTGCAACACCGAGAGGGCTTTAAAAGCACTGAAGGGCATGTGGGATGTAAAGCTACATATTGGAAAGATGTCCCTATTAAGCAGAAGCAATCCTTGCTGAGGTGAAGTTCCAAGGGATTTCTTAAAGAATTGGAAGTCAACCCCTTTGTAAAATGGGACTCCCTTGCTAAGGCACAATAACTCCAAGCACAGCCCTAGTATTTCAAAAGTCTGACCTGAATTGAAAAAGGATAAGGGGGCTAGCGTGGCATTGCTAATGTGCTGCACTATGATTTGCAACAGACTAGCAGCTGTAAATCAATAGTCAGCATATTCTGCCATACTTGTTAGCCGGCAGTTTTCTGAGCTTTACAAGAATTAACAAATTGAGCCAAACAGCTGAAGTCAGTATCACTATTTCCGTTTTATAGATGGGAAAGTGAGATGCAGAGAGGAGATATTGAAGGGAGTCTGCAGGCAATACCAAGGATGGGACCTAAATCTCCCAGCTACTAGTCTTGTGCCTTAAGTAGAAGGCCAATTTCCTCCTCAACAAAGTGGGACCTCTCAAAATAAAATGGGTTGCCACACAACACATTCAGCTTCCCTGGTATCATAAAAATACCAGTTTCAAATAAGCAGTTTAGATGACATGGCCCTTGCGGTGACCTGGAAGCATGTTACTCTAAGTTAAGGTTATGTTGCAGCTATGTGCAAGGTCACTTGGGCTACGGACAGACATTCAAAAAGCTTGAGCCTGAATCAATTAAATCTTTGCATGTTAGTCTAGCCTGCCTAGGTTGAACCAGTTTCCAACTGCTCAGACATTCCCTCTAGACTGAAGAAATGCTGGCACATGCCTACAGTGGCTCAGGCTAGAAGCCAGGAAGCACTAGAGCAGCCCTCCTTTCCCTTCCATAATGCTGAGCTGAGGGGAGGCATGGCCAGGCATCAGCAGGATGCTCTGATTAAGGAGGGATGTAAACCCCCACCCTGCCTGCACCATCCCAGGCTTTTCCCTGCTTGCTGCTCAAGGGGTGGGAGTGTTGCCAGAGCCCAGCCCTGGGCTAGCACTCTGAGGCAAAGAGGGGGTATGCATTGCATGCATCTGTTGAAAAGCTCAGTATCATCAATCTCCCTCTCTCTGATTCTTCATACTGTTTGCAAACCTGACAGGTGAGGAAGCCAGCAGGAAGCTGATAACACAGTGTTTATCAGCCCATCAGCAAAACAAATGCCTTTCTCATTAGTTCAAACTCTTTTTAAACAATTTTTTTCCAAGGTAGGAATGGAGGGACATTACCAGCTGACCTGTTGATTAGCTCCAAAAAGCCCTAAGCAGACACTGTTCTGTCTGCCTGTCCCAGTGAAATTGGACACAGACACCTCTCAGCATTAGCTAGCAAACCACATGCCTAGTGTCCATGGGACTGGGGTCCGTGCTGTGAGTGAGGGAAGGGGGGGATCCCTGCTTGAGCAGAAAGCAGCAAGGGGATGGGGGGCCAGGGGAGACAGGCAGACCCTGCTGTGTCTCTGAGGAGCTCTGGCTAGGGAGCAGAGGGGCGGGGCGAGCCCTGTTCTCTGAAACAAACAGCTCAGCCCAACCCAGTACAGGGTTGCAAAGCATCTGGGATGCTGGGGGGCTCTGGCTTAAAACAGGGAGGGATCTGGACAGACATTGCATAAACCGGTTTGACCCAAATCAGTTAAGTCTGATACTACATTTAACCAGGTTTATCTCAAACTGGTTTCAGCCATTTTCAAACTGGTTTATGTATACTGAAAAACTGTTTTGTTACAGGTTTAAACCAGTTTCTGATTACTTAGGCCAGCTTATGTGTAATGTCTGTCGCTAGCCATGGTGGCCTGGACTTGAGCTGTATAGTCTTGTAAAGTAAGGCCTTCCTGTATCAGTTAACTAAGAATGATTTTTAATCAGTTCTGTTAAATTTGTATAACCTCCTGTGTGGATATTCTTAAATTGGTTTGAACTTGGCTTACAGTGATTTAGTATAAGTTGTTTTATTACTGATTGAAGTTAGGGGTATACTAAGGAAAGGAAGGAGTAGTCTTACTGTTAGCTAACATGCAGTAACATCCTAATGAAGATAGGGTGGTTTAAAGTTGCCACATGTGCTAGCAGGCCAAGGTAAAGATTATAAAAGAGCTCATGGTTTTCCTTGCATAGCTAATATATAGTAATATGTCCACAGACCTGCTTTGTCATCAGTGAAATCTTATCTCACATTATTGACTATGTATTTGCTTATACAAGGGAGGGGGAAGGGAAGCCCATACCCACTTAACCTTTTTGTCTAGTGGGGAGAAGGCTGAAGCTAAATCAATATAAACCATATTTATGATGCTTTAAGAGAATCTATGGGGGAGTTTTCCTTGGTTTAACTAAACTGACTCGAACAAACACACTCCTTCAGTTAAAACTGGTGCATGTTTCTTGAAAAAGCCTCAAGAAGGAATTGTGAGAAGAGGCCTGCGTATGAACTGCATTCTAAACTGCGACAACTTAAAAACAGATGGCTACTACATTAAATTGACTGCTGAGTTTGGCTAACCCACTCATTCCAGACACCTCAGTCCAGTGAATGCTGCTGGAAGTAACCCTGGGGGTGGGTTATTTTTTATCATGTTGATGCCCCTAGAGAGTCAGATATTGACCCAGTACCAGCCATGTGACATCATACATTTCTTCTTGACTTTGAAATACCCTCCATGCAAATGTATTTGCCTTTGTAATTGTGGATATGAAATTTAAATCTTTTCCTCCTTCCCTGGACAATATTTTTTCTTCTCTCTGCACAGTATATAGCAGCTCACTTGCTTTGATATTTCTTTTAATAACTTGTGTTGTGTCTGGTGCTTTGGGGAGTGCCTGTGACAGAAAGCACTTTATTACTTCTCTGTTTGAGTTCACTGCAAAAGCACTCACCACTTGCTATCATAGAAAACATGAGTCGAGGTAGCAATTTAATCAAGCCACAGCTGAAAAATTAAATGTGCAAATGATTAATATGGATTTAGGACTTCTTTTGTTTGAACGAGTCTTAGTTGGAGAATATGGCAATTATTTTTTTGGAGGGGAGAGTGGGAAGGACAAACAAAGGAAACCTCTTCAGTCAAATCACTTTTCTCTCCTTTTTATTCAAATAAGAGAAAGCGGAAGAAGTTGCTCCATAGCATGCAACATGTATGGTTGTCTCTGGAAACTGCTCCCTGCTAATGGGGAACACAGAAGTTTCCTAAGATATGGCCTGTGGTTATGCTTGCTCCTCAGAGCAATTCACCTCAGGGCTTACAGCCACACATTCCCATTTTGCCTTAAACACTGGTGCCATGGTGAAAAGACACTGCAATTGAGGGATGACATCACTCAAGTAGGGAAAATCTCCTACATACATATATGTGACAGAGGGTTGCACCCCTGTTCCTGGGGAGAGACTATGGGACAGAGCCACAGTGCTAGTTCTCTTTAAGGTGAGGGAGGACCTTTTGAACTGGTAGAATGAGCTACAAGGGATGATGTGGAGGCTGTATAGCAGAGTACACTGAAGTGGGACTGCAGTAATTAACTCTCAGTGGGTTGTGAGTGCTTGCTTTGTGGCCTGGGATCTGCCAGGGCAGCAAAAGCAGAAAGCTTATAGGCCTGGCCTAGAGATTAATTCAGTGGGAACCCAGAAGGGACAGAATTAGGACTATTAGCTAGGGCCTGGACCCAGCTACCGTCAGCAGCAATATAGATAAGGACAGGGTGGCGACACCTGGTTCTAAATCCACTTATTTAACACCAAAGTGTGACAGGCAAGTAAAAGGAGAGTATGGGGCCAGCAGCAGATGGAACCCCTCGGGTCACCTACCAGTGGCACCCTGCAATGCATATTCATAGGTTCATAGTTGGTAGCGTCAGAAGGGACCTGAGCAGATCATCAAGTCCATGCCCCTGCCGTGGCAGGAAAGAGTACTGTGGTCAAATGCCCCCGGCAAGGTGTTCATCTAGCCTCCTCTTAAAGACCCCCAGGGTAGGAGCCAGCTCCACTCCTCTTGGAAGTTGGTTCCAGATCCTAGCCACCCTGACAGTGAAGTAGCGCCTCCTGATGTCTAGTCTGACTATACCCTCTGCCAGCTTGTGACCCTTATTACTAGTCACTCCTGGCAGTGCTCAGGGGAACAGGGACTCCCCCAATGCCTGCTGGTCCCCTCTGACTAGTTTGTAACAGGCCACTAGATCC